>NC_079491.1:27600175-27903205 GCF_020520425.1 Spinacia oleracea | reverse complement strand
AATGTTTTATTGGAGTTTAGAACGTTTTGGGATCATTAGTTTAATAGTTATTATGCTTGAAGGTTATTTAGTTAAGTTTCGATATTTGGATGGTTCAAAATATGTTTGGGATGTATTTAGAATACTTTAGTATTGCTGTAAATTGTTGGATATTAATTGGGGAATTTTATTGGTTGTTTTTAGGCGGAGAATTCTTTGTAGGCGATTTTTGAATTCGTTAAAGTGGCCTATCAGTTGTTTACACAAGGTACGTACATACCTGTGTGCTTGGAATGAGTGTGATTTGTTGAAACCATATTGAAATGATTCATGAACTTCGTTATGTCGAAATGATTAAGGAACTTGGTTATGTTGAAATTGTTGATGAACTAGGTTATGTTGAAAGTGCATGTTTAATATTGTTGGGTGGACATGTTAAGCATATATATTTCGTTATGAGAATTATAGCATGTTGGTATGGATGATTGATGCGAACATGTTGGTTGGGAACATTAGATTATTATTTATATATATTGATTCAGATCGATTGTTTATTGTTCCCTTTTAGCTTTTCACTACTTTATAAGGGCCGAGGACCTTGTTTAGTAAGTTGAAACCTTATACCCATATAGAGGGGTTGATCAGTGTTAAAGGAAAGGTTGAATTAATTGGAATAAGTCTTGTGTGACATCTTTGTGATCACTTGCTTAATTCAAAGATAAAAGAAGTTGTGTTTACTTGTTGAATATAATATTTATGTTTGATGAGTCATAACCAAGTATTAAAAGTTAAGTCATGTAAAGTGAAACTGAGTAGCAATAGCTTTAGACTGTGCACGTCTAAAGTGACGGACAATCAGGAGTTGGGGTCATGGGTCGCCTATGGCTTTTTCTGGGGCCGGATTGATCACCGGTTCTATTTTATTTAAAAGTCCCTCGATATCGCAGGTCATTGGGGTTTACGGAGTCGCGCCCGTACCTCGTCTTCCTTAGTGAAGAAGAAGAAGTTTCTAGTAGACAGCTCAGTCCATTGCCTATTTCAATTAAAATAATACTATTGTTATAAAAGTCTAGTCCAGTCTAGCTTAGTCTGGTCAAGTGTGGCATTCAAATTAATGTATTGTTTACCCTTACCTTTGTTTCATTAGCATCATGTTAGGATTGTTCGTTTAATAGAATTATGTTAGGATTATTATCGTTTTAGTATGTAGTACTCAGCTTTGCTGATTACGTGCTTTTGCTTGTGCATGTTGATCATGGCTATGCCTTATTGATCCTGTGATGACCCAATCTTTGGTGAGCAGTCTCTAAGGATCAATAAGCATTGTCCATCTGCAGGTTTGAAGATGTTGCATCATTGGGATCGGGAATAGAGAGCTTGTATTTAGTTTTGATTTGCTAAGTTGACTTGGGTTTGTTAATTGGGACTTTAAACTTGTCGTACTATTTATATTTCCTTATTTTCGTTGGATGATTTTTGGGAGTAAACCTGTAATCGATTATTTATAAACCTAAAGTTAGTTTTATGTTTTCCGCTGCAAAATTCTGAATAAGCCGTTACGTTTTCACACGGGCGATAATGCCTTGATAATTCTCTACGTTTTATATTAAAATGTTGTTTTAGAAAAGAGAGAATTGTCGGGGTGTTACAGAACTGTTGACTGAGATTCTTCATTCGTTGTTTGGACCGTTCTTGCAATTTCTTCTGCTAGGTTTGATTTCTTGATCTTCTTGATTAGTTCTTTTGATTGCAAATTGGCTAAACTTTAGCACTATTTTAGTGATTCGCTGCTTGATGAATGTTGGTGAATTTCTGGGCGCCTTTGCTTTGGTTGAACATGTTCTGCTTCTCTGGTATGTTTTCTGTCGTGTTGATGGGTGAATAACTTATAGGCTTTTGCAGGGGGGTCCTGTTCTGTGTGAGCGATGTGCAGGAAATGGTATGTTGTTTCTTTGTTCCCAAATCCTTGCACTTTATCAGACATTTGCATAAGTTCTTTCTGACTATGCTAAACATGTAACTACAGTGTTTGGAATACATGATTAGTGGAAGATTATAGGATTTGCGCATTGGTTTTGCACTTTGTTGATACTTTGTATGTAAACCAGCGTGAACATGTTCTGCTACTCTTTGTATCTTACTCTTTTCATAGCTTAAAGTGCAGATAATTGTTGGATGCACGTTGCTAGTACAGTTTATGCGTTTAACGTGTTAACTCAGAACTTGATTGATCCTTTGTGCCTGCCCCCCTCCCCAATTAAGTCTTCTGACTGTTATAACTCATAAGTATTTTTATGCAGCTCTAGAATTTTTATAAGGTGATGGTGAGCCGATATGTCACTGGCTATGTTATTTTTGCTCTTCATTTTGTCTGGGGATACTTTGACAGAGGAATACTCTGCCCAATCAGTACCAATTTTTTGCCTTATCAGATTGGGTAATATACACAAGTACAATATATTATGTGACATCTCCATTGGTTAGAATCAGGAAGTTTTGAAAGAAATATATACGGAGTAAGAAATATATACGAAATATCTTACAAAGAGTTCGCACTTTGTAAACTTACAGCAGCAGTTGGAACACATTTTGCAGCATATTTGTAAATATTTATCTTACTCTTTTCATAGCTTAAATTGCCCCAGGCAGCTTAGTCGATCAACTGCATTTCTCTCGTTAAACACTTGATTTTGGTAAATTTTCGTTAAGCTGGTTGAATTTTACTTTATACTTTTGACTCAATAAACATTTTTTGTGTTGTCGTGATATTAAGTAATGCTGCATCAAATTATGCAAACATTTACTCTTCTAGCAGCAACAGTGAGTTCGATTTTCCAACTTGGAAGACACAATCTCCTGCTACTCTTTATCCTAGCAGGCCGAATTACTAGTGATTAAGAAGCTAATCAATGCAGCGAGGAGAAGTTGTGTACCTCATGAACCACCAACAAGCAAGGCATGTCGTTCAAGAGTGTTTTGTTTCATTAGTTACGGATTCAGCTCACCAATACAACCAGATGTGGGGCTGGACAAACAGATGGATATGGTCAGCAAAAGAGAGAGTGGTGTGAATTCATTTTGTTTGTAGCTTTGCTTAGAATTCTTTTGATAGTTTAAACCTCACTGGACTAGCCGTTTGAATCAAATTCTGCAGTTTAAAAGCAGTTTGGGTATTTGGTGCAAATAAATTTACAAGTAGGTGTATATTGTGCAATAAATTTATAAATAGGTGCATTTGGTGAATTATAAACATGACTTAACGGAGGACTAACGGAAGGCCGGCTTAGGGTATTTGGTGCAAACTTAGGCAAAAATAGGGGTATATTATGTGATTCGAAAGACGCGAGGGTATTTGGTGCATTTTTGCAAACCCCAGGGGCATTTCATGAAAAAACCGTTAAATTAAATTAAAACTTATAAAGGGCATTATAGTCTATTCCATAGGGGGACACCAAAATGTCATTACTAAAACAACCTCACGAATTATTGATTTCCTGATTTATTATTGATTTTCAGTTTTTAAAATCAATAAATAATCAGATTTTTAAATCAATAAATAATTAGCATTTTAATTGAATGTAATTGTGAAATTTTAGAGGGTCATTTAGTCATATCCTAGAGGGACACCAAAAGTGGTGTTACTAAAATACCCCTTCCCTCTTCACTTATATAATAGAGTTTTTTGTATTATTTTTTTTCAAAAAAAAACTTATTTAAATTTTAAAAAAAACTTATTTAAATTTATTATTATTTTTTTTTTTTTTTTTTTTGGTAAGTGGAAGAGAACCCACGCGACGTCGAGAGGAATTGAACATTTATAAGCGCGCGAGACGTTCCCCCTTCCGCGTTTCCAACAAGCCAACCCTTCTTTCAGTCTTCCATCCTGTAAACAGAAAACAGCGAAGCCTTTTCTTCATCATCGTCCGCCTGTAGGGCTTTAGCATGTAGCGATTCCGGTATTCGGCACCAATTTCAAGCTCCAGTTGTCTGGTACATTTTCACCTTTAATTTTGGGGTTTGGTGTTCCTTGAATTTGCTCAATTCCCTTCAATTTTCGTTCTAAAATTACTGCTAAATCTCCCAAAAATAACAGCATTAGTATTTATTTTTGATATAGACAATTTACATACTTGGTATGTTATGTAACTTATGTTGGTCTACTTGAATTGCGGCAGAATTTGGAATACAATGGCTAATATAATTCCATCAGTGATTGATGGATTTAAGGAACATGAAAGATTGGCCCTTTATTGGGGTTTGGAGCTGTTCTCGGATGGAGACAGTGTGGATGTTCGTGAACTAGCAACGACAACTTTCCGTTCAGCTGCGAATTATTCGGTGCAAGTTCGGGAGGAGGCCGTTGTTCGTTTAGCAGAGAATTTCACTGGTACAAATAATATTAACCTGTTTGAACCGGTGGGAGATTTTGGCAATCGTTATAAGGTTACTTTTCTTGCTTGCAATCTTAGTCTGATTCATGCTAGGAGATTTTGCAACTTGTAAATGTCATGAGTCAAGTGATGTGTGATGGGTATGATTACTGTTTTATTGCAGGGTCCGTTAGATTCTGGAGCTGATACTACAGGTTTGGAGATTACAATCAATCCGATCACTCGATTTATCTTCATTGAGGAATGAGGATGATGATTCAGTGGCCAAGCGGTTCCTTGAGGGATGTAGTTCGTGTGGTAAATCGCCTAATTGGTTGATTCCAATCATACCCTTTATTCTTGTCAATGGATGTGATGGAAAAGGGTCATGGCTAAAATCTTGTATCCCCAAATATAAACCTCAAGACATAATTTCCAATGTCCGACTATATTTGCAAAAAAAGGAAATGATTCCTATGATACCATGGTTCAAGGGTTTCGAAGGCAAAGTTGAGTTGTCTCCAACAGATTTGTCAGATAATACACAGTATCTAATCAGCGGAGTTATTGCCAAGTTTGATTGCAAATCAAGGAGAGTTACAATCACTGAATTGCCTATTGGGTTATGGACTCATGAATATAAATCTTGGTTGGATGAGCAACAATGGATTCAGGTAAAACCTGCTGTAGATTTTCTAATATTACAAGTTAAATTCTGTGCACGAGGTCATACGTTATTGATATTCGATGCTTAAAAGTTATAAACTACTACATGTGCTTATCAACAAATGTAGGAAGTGATTACATACATATTGAGATGCATATGTATGCGTCTACACTCGCATACTTGCTGCCTCTTCTTCTTTGTTGTACCTTTTGAGCTATCCTGATACCAAAATCCAGACACCCTCTTTCATTCTCATCATGCTTGCTATTTATGCTATTGTCTTTTTAAAAAAAATTGGATGGATATCTTCAAATAAAGTTCGTGATTAAACAGATTGACCATTGAATATATCTTTCCTGCTTAAAATTGAATTGTGGTGCCAAATTTTGGAAATACTACTAAATACTGACGTAAGTGGCTATAGACAGACACCTATAACTAGTATTTTACCAACGATCATGATAGACATGCGACACATGCCTTTTCCTCGATTTTCTGTATCAATCTCTTTTGTTTACCTATGCTACTATAGTAGTGTAGCTGCTATCCTTCTTCTTCAAAGCATTAATTCCTTCCAACTCCTCCCCTTTATCAAGCCCTTGTTCCAACAGTACTCTTTGAACATTTCAAAGTGTTTTTTGGGTCTGAGTGATGTCTAGATTTCTTACTTCAAGAACAGACTGATGTTGAGGCTTCCAGAAACCCTGATATTGTTGTTTTGTTCATTTTTGCTTCAGTCTGTAAAGGACCTTAGTGAGTCTAGTGGAAAAATACATCTAGAAGTTACCTTGTCGAATGATGCCTGGCTAGCTGACGAGGGATACCTGATGAAGAAGTTGGAGCTTATCAGGACATTCAGTCTCAGTGATATGCATGCTAGTAATCCATGTGGGAATGTTGTGAAATATGAAAACCCGCTGGAAAGTATGTACTCAGGATCATCCTTTTTATAAACCCTAAACCATGATACTTGCTCTATTCTTACAGTTGATTGTTTGTTTGACAGTTATAATGGATTTCGCTTCCTTTAGGTTGGCATACTACATAAAAAGGAAGGTAAACCATCTTGTATGGTTAGTAATGAATAGTCATCTGTTTGTAGATACTGTCTACTGACCCATTTCCATGAAAAATAGGCGGACTTGTTGGCTGATATTAACTCAAAGCTGATGTCAAACATGTCTGATATCGAGAATTTCATTGGAATCACTAGTCGTTCTTCTAAGGGAATCAAGCATTGGATGTCCAAGTTGAAAGAGTCTCCAGAAACAGCAAAGTTGTCAAATCTGTCAGATTTGCTTTATGATAAATTAAAAATGATTAACAAAGATGATTTCGTAAAAAGAGCAACGGAGAATGACGTGGTCACATTACTTGGGAGAGCTGTTACTCTCAGACAGTCACCGCGAATTCGTGGGCAAAATAACTTGTCTGAGGATGATTACTTAGCTTTGGAAACTGTGTGCAATGCTCTTAAGAAAGTTAGTGCTGCTATATCTAAAATTAGGGAATTGTGTACCAGAAGGAATGATCTTAAGCGGAGGCTTAGTCAGCTTCAAAAGGAAGATGGCCTTTCTTTGTGGCTCAAAGATCTTGATCAGCTTGAGCTGTGCTTTAAGGTGGAGTAATTGCTTCTGCAAGAATTGGGTTTGTTGTGGTTACTATTTATGATTGAGGACATCTTCTCCTTTCGTTCTCTTTATTCTTTAATTGAGAATATACTCTCCCCCAGTTTCATATTTAACTCCGACTTCTAAGTGGCATGGACATAAGAAAAAGTGCAAAAAATAGACTGAAAAAATTGAAAGTTGATAAAGTAGTAAAGTAGTAAGGATTTTTTTTTATTATTGCACATGCTAAAGAATAAAATGGTTGGAGAGAGAAAGTAACTTAAAAAGGAAATGAGGAGTTTATTTTGGAACATCTTTAAAAGGAAGTGAGAAGTTAAATATGGGACAGGAGTATTCTTTTTGTTGATGCCTGTTTTTTTTTATTGGACATGTTTTTTACATTTATTTTTATAGGTGCAATGTGAGGAAGAGGTGGAATGCCAAAGCAGTAAAAGAGAAGCCATGGCTCAAAGGATAAGAGGTGAGACTTTGTTGACTTTGTTTAGGCTTGGATGAATCTCCTGAATCTGACTATCTAGTTGGCTAACTTTCTTTCTTTTATGCTAGGTCTGAAAAGGAAGGCTGGATTCAACCGTTAAGGCTTTCTTCTTTATCCAAGTTGGTACTGTTCTTCTCTTAGCAGCCCATATGCTTTTCTCACATCTTTCTTTGATCTCAGTTCCTGCATTATGGACATTGTGTTTACTTAATTTGGGTGCTGTTTTTATACAATCCAATATTAAGGTTACGATCTGATTCAATACTCAAGAATATCTGGCAAATCACCTATATAGTTATTTTATTGATATATATTCTGGAAATACTCAAGAAGATCTGACAAACCACCGCCTGTTGAAGGGTGGGCTAAGGTCAATGTTGATGATGGGCAGTTAGGGGAGGTTGGTTCGGGTCTGGGGGTCGTGGTTAGGTGGGGTGCACTGAAGAGGTTCTTGCTTGTGCTACTATGCAATGCCGAGAGCGTTGGGAGGTGACTATTTCGGAGGCCAAGGTTGTGCTATTGGGTCTGCTAAACTTGTGTCGGATAATTGTTGAGAGCGATTGTTCGATGGTGATTCAAGCACTTCGAAATGGATCGAAGGGAAGCAACATGTTTTCTTTCGTTATTGTTGACATTCTTGAGTTTTGTTCTTTTTATTTATTTATTTTGTTTCTTGATCTTTTGTTAAACGTAGTAGGAACAAACTTGCTCATAATTCATTAGCTCATTTCCAACCTTGGAATACGGACAATGATTGTGGGAAGATGACTTTTCGAGCAGTGCTTTGGATGTAGCTGCTTCCGACATTTTAATATAATTTCCCGTTGATGGGTTCCTTGTAAAAAAAAAATGTGTACTTTCTGTTAAACTAGTATTCCTATGTGTTTTTACTCAAAATATTGCGAGCCACAAACTTGTAGGAGGACATTTTGTGGGAAAGAGGGAGTATTCTTTTTCTTGTATTGGACTGGTTCATTTAACAATATTTATCACTCTAACTCTTCAAGTCTTCAATCATGTATGAAAAATATTATGAGGCAAGCAATAGTAGCTTTTAACTATGGGTGTGACCTTGATGCCTAATGTGACTTCATTCAATTGATGCAGTTATCCTTATCGCTTCTACGACTGTTGAACTTTAATGATGTACTGTTGTCTAGCTGCGGAGATGAGCCGGTCATCATCTTAACCATGGATTAGAAAGAAAGGCTAGACCCGGCTCTTTTGCGTCCAGGCGTATGGATATGCACAACTACATTGTGTCCTGTTGAAGAGGCCTGACTTATTGTCCATCAACAATATGCATGAAGAACTTCAGTCCAGCCCATACTTAAGCCTATATATTTTCTAGATATTTTTTATGTTTTTGGTTTGTACTAGTGTGAGCTAACCTTTGTTCCTCCAATCAGTCTGAAAGATCAGATCTTTTAATCACAAAGATCTAACCTTTGTTCCTCCATATTGTTCTAAAACACATTTCTCTTCTCCTTCTTTTTCCGATCTTTTCTTTGATTTCTTAGTACTGTCATTTGACTGATTTAATCCTTGAGATTGTCAAATGGCTAGAAATCTATTATGGTTGATATCCAAAACTCACTTTACTTGTATCCTTCTGATGGATCACAAGTAGTGGCTAGTGTGGAAAAACTCAGAGGATCAGGCAACTATAGAGAGTGGAAGATATCTTTAGAGATGATACTAACCTCAAAAAGAAAGAAAGGTTTTGTAAATGGCACAATAGAAAGAGGTTAACACAAATGTAATCAAGGGTGAGCAGTTTGATACCTGTTGTAGCTAGCATGGTGACTGCTTAGATTATAGCCTGTGTGTCTGATGTTCTAAAGGGAACAAAGGAAAACATTGAGGTATCAGCCATGTACAGTCAAGGATCAAGTGATGGATGTAAAGTGTGTTCAAGTAACAATCACACAACTGATCAATGTTGGAGGACAGTAACATAACGAGCAATCATTAGTTTAATAAGAAAATGATGGATGAGAATAACACTATCATGTGACACATGTGATGAATAGAGATGAAAATAAATTTGTTTATGTACCATTATTTGACTCTATTTTTATAATAAACAAGATACCGAATGGGGAAATAGCAAAAAATTTCATAATTAATTTTAATTAGGAGAATATCTATAAGGTATATGTGTCCAAGTGTAATCAGACAACAAAATTGAGATTTGAGTTTTTAAATTTAAAACTCTCTTACCAAAAAGTAATGTTGAGTTCAGCCGTCTAGGGCTAGGTTTGACACATGTGATGAGTGGGGATGAAAATAATTTGTTCTATGTACCTTTATTGTTTTCTTTTTTTTTTAATAAGTAAGACCTAATGGGCAATAAAAATTTATCCATCATTAGTTTTAATCAGGAGAATGTCCATAAGCTATATGTGTCCAAATTTTAATGTAATCAAACAACCATATTGTCAAATACTCTAGAATAGAGTTTTAAAATAAACTCTCCTACCGAAAAATAATGTCGGGTTCAGCCGTCTAGAGCTAGGTTTGACACGTGTGATGAATATGGAGGAAAATAATTTTGTCTATGTACCCTTATTTGTTTATTTTTTTAATAAATAAGACACCGAATAGGGAGTAACAAATTTATCCATCATTAATTTTAACTAATTAGGAAAATATCTATAAGTTATATGTGTCCAAAGTATAATGTAACCGGATAACCAAATTGTCTAATACTCTTAGAGTGTTAAAATTCAAAACTCTCTTATCAAAAAATAATGTCGGATCAAGCCGTCTAGGGCTTGGTTTGATGCGGATGTAGATACACGGATGGGGATGAAGCGGGGTTACTTTTATTTTTTGCCTACGAGGCGAGAATTAGGACTGGGATGAGTATGACACCTATCGTGGCGACGGACATGTGAATGAGAATTTTAGGTTGTGTTGAGGGACCAGCATCACCCCGCTTCGAAGATATCTCTAGCTGAATAAAATATATGGTGGGGACTGGGGTAGGTGTTAAATGATCGGGTAATGATTTAGATGATTTATGAGTTAAGTGGGTATGACTATTGAAGTAAAGAACGAATGAGAATAAATTTATGTTTGACATGGTTTGTTATAAAAGAGGAAGAACGTAAATTTATCTATGTGCCCTTATTTTATTATTTTGAATTTGTTAAATAAGTAAGACATGGAATGGGCAGTAACATACCGAGCAATCATTAGTTTAATAAGAAAATTATCTATAAGCTCTACTTTGATGATAATTGTCTATAGTTATAGTTTAGATATGCAAATTTAATATTCATATCATAAACCGTGCATCGAATGGGGCCAGTTTGAATCGATTGGATTTGAGAACACTCACCTCCTAATTATATATGTCACTTTTATATATTTTCATCAATATCATAGCTAAAACAATCAACTTAATACTTCGTAATAAACTTATGTCAATATATTTAAAAGTTAGTTGAAAGGAAAAGTGGATTATTTATCGAATATAGGGATGTTAGTGGGATGGTTTTTTGGAGATCCCCCCTTGCATCCGTCCCAAGTGGGCGGGGTTGAAGAAAGTTTGGTGGGTGACGGGGTTAAAAAGTGAATTCGTCACAGGTGTCGGGGCTATGGTGGATTTTAGATTGGACATGTCTGCGTCGTTAATCTTCATCTAATTGATTATGAATATATATGCATATATAATTGCTACTAACGTACATATTACAATATTTATTTTAATTTATTCAATTACTCTATTCAGACAAACGAATTGTCAAAGACTCTAAAATAGAGTTTTTAAAATTCAAAACTCTTACAAAAAAAAGAGTTGAACCTAAGGATGGGTTTGAGGCGGGTGTGGGTGATGATAGGGGATGAAATTTATTTTGTACCTCCCGAGACACAGATTGGGAGTGGTGGGTATCGTTCCTATCGTTGATGGAGAAGATGGGGAAGAGAATTGTTGATGGATACGCGTCTGTAGAGCCAGCCCCGCTTCAAAGTCATCTCTAAATGAATAAAGTAAGTGGTGTATGTAGGTGCTAAGTGACCAGGTAATGAGGTTGATGGGGTGATCGTGCGAGTATTAAGTAGGTATTACTATCCAATTAGTAAAGGGTGAACGAGATAACTTTATGCTTGACACATGTGGGAATAATTTGTTTTTTTTATATATCTACCCTTATTTGTTTTAATAAATAAGAAATTGAATGACCAATAACATATTTATCAATCCTTAGTTTTAATTTGGAAATATCCATAAGTACTATTTTGATGATATTGTCTACCAGATTTCATATAAATTTATATTTAGATGATTATATCGTGCATCGCACGGGTATTATACTAATTATATCCTAATTCTAATTACCTTAACACTTATCAATGTGTTAAAGATAAATGTAAAAAAAAAAAAAACGGATCATTAGTATCCAACAAGCTGATGTGCTATTAAAGGAAAATTTGCCAATTACAACCCAATAAAGGTTACACTTTGCGAATTACAACCTTAAACTTTCAGTTTTGTGAATTACAACCTCAAACTTAATGCCATACTTTAAATTACAACCCGATGTCATATTCCGGCAAAAACGATCGGATTATGATGTCATTATTATGTTTTATACCGAATTAATAATTCCAAAATAAAAACAAAAAACAGAATCAGATTTTTTATTTTAAAAATCCCCAAAATACAGTGCACATTCACGTCATTCTGCCTAATTTCAACCCTGTAATTTTCTAATCTTTCTTCATTGCGTATGTGTTCATCTTCTATGCACAAACGTCAATGGCACCCCTCAAATAGGATAGTGCCTCTCCTCTGCATAATCAACAGGTAGCAAATTAAACAATCATAAATTACACTCAATTACTCCACAATTCAACAATAAAATCCCTAATTTACACTCAATTACACGCAATTTTTGAAGAATCTCCAACCGAGGAACCCTAAATTTCGAAAAGCCCCAATCCAAGAACCCTAATTTTCAATTAATCCCCTACCGAAAAACCCCCAATTGAAGAACCCAAAATTTTGAAACCCCCAATTCGAAGAACCCTAGATTTCGTCAAAACCCCCAATTTAAGTGTCCATTTTTGTTTTGAAATCCCCAATTCAACTATGATAAGGAAACAGAGAGAGAATTGAAGGAAGAGTTGAGGAGAGGAATTACCTGTCATCATTGTTGAAGCTTCCAACCTTCAACCTGTAATGGTGTCCTCTTATGTTGACAAAATATATAGAGAGATATAGCACACTGAAATAGCATCGAGGGAGTAAATTTATGAAAATCTTAGCATTGAAGTTGAAAAGATGAGTTATTGGGGAGTGAGAGGAGTTGAGCAGAAGTTAATGGGAGGAGGGAATTGTAATCGAAATGATAGTGAATGGATTTTTGGGGACTTTTTTTGTTTTTTTTTTTGAATTTATTATTATGGTTTTTTTTCTTTTTTTTTTTGAATTATTAATTAGGTATAAAATATAATAATGACATCATAATCCGATCGTTTTCGCCGGAATATGACATTGAGTTGTAATTTAAAATACGGGATTAAGTTTGAGGTTGTAATTCGCGAAATTGAAAATTTAAGGTTGTAATTCGCAAAGTGTAAACTTTATTGGGTTGTAATTGACAAATTTTCCGCTATTAAAAGTACTTGTATCAAAGGAGTCTCATCTCTATACTTCACTCGTTTTTTAGAGGCAACATTTATTTTTAACGCTTATCAATTCGTTAAAGATAAATGTAAAATAAAAACGCTTATCAATGCGTTACAGAGTATTTTAGTTACTTTATCTCTAATCATTTTTTATTAAAGTGATATTTTTGTAGTATACTTTACGACGAATCTAACAAGAGCACTATATTTTTCATTCTTAACTAAAATTGTCAATTACAAATTCTGTCTCGAGTCACCGATCAAATAACCTGACCTATACCGCTATACACAACCATAAATAACTCATTTTCCACCTGTAGCTGTACACTGTGTTAAAAATCCAATTTAGGCCTTATTTGGTTGTGAGGAATTGGAAGGAAAAGAAAAGAAAGAAAAGAAAAAATAACGACATTTATTTTTTTCTTGATGGAAAAATTACCAAACAAGATAAAATTAAGAATTTATTCTTTTGCAAAAATTTAAACACTTTTTCTCATTAAGAATCTGTTATGTTCAACTTATTTTGAATTATTTCAGATAAAATAGTTAAATTAAATTTAGATAAATTCAGATTAAATAAGATTTTTTAAAATATTTTCAAATACAAATAAGTTTATTTCAAACACAATTTTTTTTTCCCAATCAAATAAGATCAAATAAATCCAATTAGTAAAACATACACCCGGTTGCGTGTAGCTCTACACGCAACCGGGTCAAAACTACGTCGTTTTGATAGCTTTTACCAGAAAACATTTTAAAAAAATAATTCAAAAAGAAACAAAAACTATCTTCCGGATTTTTTGGGTATCTTTTGGAAGTTAAATTAGGATAAATTTTTAAATCTTAAAAACTGCCAAATAGAAAAGGAAAGATTTAGGGAATCAAATACAAACCTCGTTGATGTCGTCAACACAAAAACCAAATATAAAGAACATATTCATCTCCCGAAAATCGCAAATTAGGCGACACAATTGCTCAAATTCGTAAATTTAATCTTCATCTATTCAAGTAAGTGTGTATTGATATATTATTTTAGTTTGGTTTTTGTATTTTTCTTTGGTTATTTACAACTAAACCCTAGCTTTTTTGTTTTTTGGGGTTTGCAGAAGAAAATGGATTTCCTTTTCAAAAAAGAACATGTCCTTTTATTCCTAGTTATGTGCTTGTAATTGTAATTATGTACTTTTATGGGTAGTAATGTTTTTTTGGTCGTAGTTATGTGCTTATAGTTGTAATCACAAGGTATCTACTTGGAAGTGACTAACTATGATATCAATTGGTAATTTGAGAAGGATTTTGTCCTTAAATGTTATTTTCCATTATTTTGCGTAATTCCGTGCTTCAACTAGTAATCTGATTTGCGATGGGTGGTTGTTCTCTAATGTAGTTCATGGTTTAGAATTAAGAGTTTGGATTTGTTAATAGTCTGTCAAATAATGTGCTTTTAGTTGGAATGACGTACTTTTATATATAGTTATGTACTCCCTCCGTCCCGGAATACTTGATCTGTTTTCCTTATCGGGCCGTCCCTTAATACTTGACCTGTTTCTAAAAATGGAAATATTCTACAATATTATATTATTTCTCACTCCACCTCCATTAACCCACCTACCTCTACTCCATACAAAAAATAATTAAAAATTCAACCCCTACTCTCCCCTAACCCCACCCCTTAACCCACCTCCCACTAACTACATTAAAATAATACCCCACTATCAACTACTACCTATTAAATTAAATAAGTCAATTCAAGCTCCTTAAACTCTGTGCCGGTCAAACCGGGTTGAGTATTCCGGAACGGAGGGAATACTTTTAGTTGGAATGATGTACTTTTACATAAAGCAAATGAATTATTTAAGTAAGGTAACTTTCTTACGGAGTATATTATATTATGAAGGATTTATAATTGATAATAAAGAATCTTTGACTTTTTTATTTAATAAAAATAACTGATTGTTTTTGTAAAGTAACCATGATATGCTTGGTTTTAGGGGGGGAAGGTAGTTATGTGATTTTAATTTATTTATTTTTGGCAAAAAATATCAAAACGACTTAGTTTTAACCCGATTGCGTGTAGAGCTACACGCAACCGGGTACACCTAATAATTTGCGAAATAAATCGAATGCTATTGCTACCTGGATTAAAGTATTAAACTGGAGTTCACAAATCACAACTACTTGAAAAGTAAAAATGATCTTCACAATTTCCCCAAAATTCTCAAACTTTACCTCGTCAATCGTCGTATCATTCCTCGCAAATCTGCAAATCTAAAATTTCATCATTCATCAACTTTACCAAGAATATTGCTCGATAGAGCGTGTTGGAAGTGGAGAGAGATTGTTGGTTTTCCTCCCAAATCAAAAGCAACAATCTCTCTCCACTCTCACCAAGCTCACTTTTACCGGGCATGATTACATCTCTCAAGAACTGAAGAAGGTTAGTGATTTCAATCTGTTAATTTTTTATTCAATTGATTCGTTCTTCAATCAATTCGATTTCCCAGATTTTTCAAAAATCTAATTTGATTTTTCTAAATCCCTATTTGATTGAATTGAACTTATTGATGCAACGATGGCTTTAGTTTGATGGGTTATCCTCAAAAATATTAAAGTTTAAATTGGACTTGATATCAGACAATTGTTCTAGATTTTGAGATTTGTGTTTTCTTCTTGTTTTTTCTCAAAGAATTTAGCTTAAGCAATTTGGGGTTTGATGCGTTCTTCTAGTCCTTTAGTCCAAGCTTAGAGAATGCGATGAATTAAACTGGTTCGATTTCTGGGATTTCTGTTGAGTATTCGATTCCTTGTGTTGAACTGTTGCAAAGTATTGTGGTTGTCAAATATCTAGGGATATTATTCAGATTTCAGACAATTGTTTTTGCAAGGTTAACATAAGTTATGGACGACTGGATTGTTTTTGGATACAACTATTTGGATTGAAGAGAAGGCGATTTTATGTTCACGAGGTTCCATGCATTCTTTTTCAGTGTCTGTTTGATGATTCTTCAAGAGTGGAGATTATTGAGTGTAATTTGAGTTAGTATATAGTAGGAGTACGTTTTAAGAGCTTTATATGTTAACCGATTTCTAGCACCTTTATAGAGCTTGATGGTTTTTATCAGAGAAATTCCTTTTTGCTTGGGAATAATAAAGATTATACAGCAAGGATTATCCAATTTGATGACGAGCTTCCTAATTTGGTCTCGATTGTTTCCTGTTAACTCAAAGCCCAAATTGCGCTTAGGTGTAAATCTTGTTAGGTATGAGTGATTGTGAGAGAGGGTATGCACAAGTTTAGTTACCTCTTGTTAAATTGTTGATTGAGTGTCAGTTTTTGAAGAGGCCTTTCTTGCCATTCAAAGGTCACAAAGTTTATTCTCAGGACTCAACTTTCTCATGTCTGGCTGCTAAGTGCTAAAAGAAGGAAGAACGGAAAACTATGATCAATCTTTAGTCTGGCATTGAATTTTGGCATTGTTGGATGCTGTAAGATTGGAAGATTTTAGTTTTCTAGAGAAGAGAGAAGTAAGAGAGGGCGACTTATACTTAAAGCAATTCTCAAACAAGTATACAAGAAACTCAAGTCCCACTACGAATTTTTTTTTACAGGCCATGCGTCCATTGTTGTTTATTCCTAACTTCAAAGTTTCTCCTGCTCAATATTGAACTTGTGTTGCTTTTGTTGGCTACTTTGACTGCTGCTTTCTAGTGGAATGTGGTGTATTTGTATTGCTATTTGAGAGACATACTTCTCACATATACTTTTCTGTTTTCTAGTTCGATTTTGAAGTTACAAGAACGAGTTGCTTCTTTATAGTTGCTGGCCATTGGTTGACAAGCAAGCTTGAGGTTGAACTTTATATTCGGTAGGAAATTCACTGCGTCAGAAGCTGTTATCAAATGTTTGGTCTCTGAATCAGGTGCTTGGTGTTTCGGCTATTTCCCTGTATGGAACTTGGTTGCCTTTTGATGTTGGACATTTGGATGTGCTTTGTCCAAGATTATTTCTTGCATGACCTTATATTGGGAAGGATGGGGATCTAGAAGACTATAAAAGTTCAGTTTTCACATTAATTGATAACGAATCTGCCCAAAATAAATCAGCATCTGAAACCCTAGACTTTCAGCATATTGGTTTCCAATTAATAATTAATAAATAATTAAAATAATTAAATATAATAAATTCAGGTCTAATAAGTTGAACAGAACGCACCCGGAGTATGGTTTGTTGTGCTCAACTTTGCTGAGGTTATTCTTCTTGTCAAGACTTCTAGGTCACAATGGTTACTCAAAGATTAAAGGAAGTTCAATTGCATAGACTTCTTGTCAACTTTGTTTGAAGTGTGTGATGATTTGTAACTAATAGGAGTCATTTCCTTGTGCTATCAACTACTTCCTGCTTTGGGACAATTATCATTGAATCTTGCAAAATATTTCCCTCTAGGAAGCTTGAATTGTCACTTGATTTCCCACTCATACAGGAAACATGATCATTACAAATTTACAATGTTCAGAGAGAGGAC
The DNA here is from genome assembly GCF_020520425.1 of Spinacia oleracea. Classification (NCBI taxonomy): domain Eukaryota; kingdom Viridiplantae; phylum Streptophyta; class Magnoliopsida; order Caryophyllales; family Amaranthaceae; genus Spinacia; species Spinacia oleracea. Next base: position 27,885,917 of record NC_079491.1, on the reverse strand, counting down.
TGTAAAGATCAAACCATCTAGGATAATTTTAATAATTCATGTCACAAACTAGTTGGGTTTTTGTTGATAATTTAGCGGTATCCCTCTATACTAAGAGAAAGAAAGAAAATAAGTTCATATGAGAGCAAGTACATGATTGAGTTGTACCCTGCATGGTTGTATCAGAGTTTTATTTTGTACTTTATGTTGATTTAGAAGATCTTTGCGTCTACCCTTGACCATTGACAAAGTAGAGTACTCTAGCACCGGTTATTGTAATAGTCTCGGACGTCAGGGTAACTCTGAGCTTATTATGTAATATTCCCTCTGTCTCACTTTGATAGGTCACATTAGGTTCTAGCTCATTCATAAAATTTCGAAATATCATAATTTCTCTTGCTAATTTATATGCAGTACAGTTTTTGAGATTAAAAATCTTATTGTGATACCCGTAATCCTCAAATTAGGAAGAGACGTATGGGGATTTTCACAATTTAACATACTAAATATGAAGAGTGGCCTATTATTTTGGGACATCCCAAAAAGAAATTTGACCTATTAAGCGGGATGGACAGAGTATTTGTTTCTGTTGAGAATTGACAAGTAAAAACTGATCAAAATTTATCAGTCTTTGACATTTACATGGAAACTTTATAATCACATCAGCTTGTTTAGACTGTCAAACCAAATAGATTAGGTAAAGTGAGAGTTCATCCGCCATCATGAGTGTGTGTTCACTCTTCGTCTCATATAAGTCTTGTTTAGGCTTGTACTTTATTTGCCTAGATCTTGAATGAATTTAGGGTAACTGGCTTCTACAGTGCTGTTCAGGGTCTATGGTGTTTTGATGGGGATTGAAGATCAATGCGGTGCAATGGAGTAGTGGGTTTTTAATGAATGAGAAGTATCACTCCTATTTCAAACTCTGTTGATGTTGTGGAATTTTGTCTTCCTCCCAAGAATTTTGATAAAGATGAGAGCTGTGGAATGAAAATATTTGATATCATGATATATGTGAAGCTATGTTGCTGGATGATGGTAAACACATAGATTGCTGGTCTTTCAATGGGATTTTTGAGTTGAGTAACAACTTCTTTGAACACATACCCTGTATTTCTTAACATTAAGCTTCTGTATTTGTACAGATGTGGAATTAAGTGGCAGCGAGAAGCTACGGAAACAGATACATATCTGAGTAGTAGTGACACTCTGAAGTCTGAATTGTGCACCTTTCTCCTTCATTAGTCAATTATCATCAGGTTGGTTTATTTCTTCAACAGTTTACGTGTAACTTTTCTGGTTAAGAGTAGGACAAGGCATTTGTTGAATGATGATATATTTCAATGATTTGCAAAGTATCTTTAAGCCGAACTTTAATTGACATGAGAACTTTGGACTGAATAGTAGTGTTTTGCCATAATTCTAAGAATAATCAATAGGGTTTAACTCCACACCCTACGGTGTGGTGTTTGAACATTTGAAAAGTGTTTTCGGCTACTGTAAATATTTAAGCATGTAGAATGCTGTCAGTGGACAACGGTGATTGAGTTTAATCTTGATGTACATAATTGGGACATGTATTTTTTTTTTCCAGAGATTGTTGTTTTATACTCCGTATAAATAGTGGTTACACAAATTATATCTTCTGCATAAACAACTTATGAATGGTTAAACCTGTCTTGAATCATCTACCAGATGACATCTTCAGAATTTCAGACTACTAATGTCTATGTGCGAGCTCGTTTGTGTTTACGCACAGTTCACATATGTTTTCTATTGTGTCTGTGCTCAGCATGCACAATAGGTCATGACTGTAGTCTATTGTAGAAGGATTTCAATCTTAAGGTGTTTAAAAAAGAAATGAGTCTATGAAATCATTTTTATTACTTTGTTTTTTTTTTGTCAACTTATTTAAAGAGATATGACTATATGAGTGGTCAGAGTAAAATTGCATAACCATGTTTGTAGTTTGCCTTGTGTCATGTAGTGAATGGAATAACAAATATGCAAATCATTGCTGTGTGGTTACTGGCCTTAAAAAGTCAAGAAAGCAGATTTTATCAGTCTATGTTCACCACTAAAATATCTGTTGGGACATGTGAGACTTGTCAACAGCAGAATTGCTGAACAAGTGTCTAGTACAAAATATGCGTTTAGTTTAGAAATATCCATCTTAATAACAAAACCTTATCTTACAAATCCCTGTACTCTGTGCCTTCCCATTTCCCAGGAAATTCTAAAATTCTTGAGGGGAAAAACAAAAAGATATAAGCAAAGACGAGAAAGGGAGGGTAAAGTTATGAGGTTAATAAGTTCTCTTCAGCAGATTCCGCATGACGGTGCTGGTTTTGAGTTACTTGGAAGTCTTGGGGGTACGTTGGTGTTCCTCTGTTTGATTATTATGTCAATTTCAGTCTTAACCATGCTTGTATTTGCATGTGCCGATGATAAACCTAGAAAACATCGCAATGGTGGTGGTCGTTATAGCGGTGGATTCTTTGCTGGGGGTGGAGGTGGAGGGTGTGGTGACGGAGGAGGTGGAGGGTGTGGTGACGGAGGAGGTGGAGGATGTGGTGGTGGAGGGTGTGGGGGTGGAGGTGGTGGGTCTTAAAATGTAGTAGTATATTATTAACCTTCAACTTGACAGTTACAAGTTTTAAATGAGAGTTCCCTCTCTGTATTCTTTTTCCCTTACACCTTTAGATTTGTTGTAATTTAAACATACGTTTACACGTGTGTTATGTGATCGATTGGGGAAGTGAGTGTTAATTTATCTAATGGGGAGCTAGCCTAAACATTGCCATGTAAAAAAATGTACAAGTGATTTGTATAGGAACTAGAAAACTTTATCTCTCATTTTAGGGATGTGGAAGCTGACATGAATGTGATAACTGTTAAAAGAATAGAAGCAAGTATCGTGTTCTAAAGCTTGCAATCTTTCCTTCCACTAGAAAGCATGAGTCGTGACTTGATCACCTACTCATCCATGACAAAAATAATGTTTTTCAGAGAAAACTTCTAAGATCAAACAACTATAGAATGATCTTTTATAATTCATGCCACAACTTGTTTGGTCTGTCCTCCAGAACTTTTGGCGGTATCTGTCTGTTCTAAGAGAAAGAAGTTAATGTGTGGGCAAGTAGATGATAGAGTTTTAGATTTCAACAGAGATTTTATTGATAATTAAAAAAGATTGTTATTAATCATCAAGAGATATTACAATAAAATTCAAATAAAACTAACACAAAGCTATAAAATTTTAAATGCATCAGAATTCACTATCCCCCCATCTTCTAGGAAAGAACTAAATATAGTAGTTAATTAGGTTCTTTGTGCTTATAAATAGGGACGATTATATAGGTCGCAAGTTGCGACTACAAAATGTTGTCGCAATCTTAATTACGTGTCGGCATTTCATTGGTACAAATAAGCACCATGTAGGCTACACGTCATCAATTTATTTTTACTATCAATTCAATATTTTTACTATAATAAATATATAGGCAGTCGATACAAAGAAGGAAACACATATTTATTATATTCATAGTCAATATATATTTTCTTTTATCTTATAAATTACTTTATAATCTAATAATATATTTTTGTGCAATTAAAAAAAATACATCAATTTAATTTAAAAAATACACTAATTTATAATCTAATAATATATTTTATGTAAATAAATATTCATAATTATACATTACTTTAAAATATTATTTTAATTTAATGATTAGGTTAGTTTTAATTAGGTCTACACGCAGTTCCTCGATCTATATGCAATCACGCATCATCATCTCATTAGATAAGTTTTCTCGGAGAGGAAGAACAACACTCCAAGTACTGTATAAACCCAATAAACCAATAAAGACGAAATCCTTTTCCTAATTTTTTATTTTCTAATGTACAATATTTTTTATTTTCTAAGTATAAATTAGTAAATGTATTTTTTTATTTTAATTTCCTATATCATATAAATAATTAAAAGTATTTTTTTCTAATTTCCTATACAAATTAGAATTATTTTTCTGAAAAAAAAATAAATTACATTATCAATTTGTAAATTAGAATATTAAGAATTTCCTACTTTTTTTATAACATGTATAATAGGTTATATAATCTAAATATTTTAGTTTTCAAATACATTTATGACACATAGGTGTGCCATGTCACCACTGTGACACGGCTTAAAGGTCGCATGTTGCGACCTTTATCATTTCCGTATAAATAGTTAGAATCAATTTTTGTGAGCAAGTCAATGCTTAAACAATAAGTTTTAATTTGTGCAGTTTCAGTGGCATTTGTGCACATACAAATTAGTCAGTGGATTTTTGTAAAACTACTATGCAAAGAAAAGTATTTATGGATTATAATCCCAGTTTATTGCTTTAAATTTGTTATAAACAAGCTCTCTACTTCATTGCTAGAAAAATCAGTAATGCAAACATTAATACTCCGTATGGAACAATTCCAGCCTTTGAGTATGGCTGTATGGGTATAGAATTTAAAGGTATTGTATTAACAATAGAAAGCATTCGTCACTATACGTCTGCACACCATCATACCACGTTGCACCAACATGTACACAAAACAAGTTAATTTAAAGCAGGAACACTCAACGTCACCAAATTTTGGTCGTGGGTGCACATAGTAACAACACAAATGACCCAAACGGAGACCCTGTCCGAGCATTATAATCTTTAATTTAGTTTAGTTTTTGTGTTTTTATTTTAATAAAGTCATTTCATTAAAAAAAAAAAAAAAGTCAACCAACACTCAGTCTAAGCTGCATACCAATTAAAAAATACGTTCAGAAACTTGTGAAACGCAGAATTGCTGTACACGTCGGTAAACAAATTATGGTAAAGTATTTAAATTAAGAAGTTAATAAAGTAATTAACAATAAGAACGTGATGACATGAATGATTAATACTAATCCTACAAATACGTTCATGTACCTTTTTCATCTTTAGAAGACCTTGACATTCTTGAAGGGAAGAGCTAGATCGATAAAGTGATCGATCGATGAGGTTATTGAGTTCCATCCAGCATATTCCGTATGGAAGTAGCGGTGTCGAGTTGGTGGGAAGTTTAGGTGGTATGTTGATGTTGGCGGGTTTGATTGTAATGTCGATTTCAATTATATCCCTGCTTGTATTTGCGTGTGCTGATGATGGTAAAGATAAGCCCAAAAATAATCGCAATGGTGGTGGTCGTAAACGTTATAGAGGTGGATATTATTCTGGTTATGGAGGAGGCGCAGGCTGTGGTGGTGGTGGTGGTGGCGGCGGCGGTGGTGGTTGAAAAATGTTGTAACATATTCATATTCATCTTCGACTCGATTTTATTTGGGTTTTATTGAGATTGACTTTCTTTTCTTTGTATTCATCCCTCCTGCTCTTTCTATACCTTTAGATAGATCTAGACATCTAGTGTACGTAATTTGTGATGAATGTAACTCTTCAATTCTATATGTAATGGGTAAAGGGTAATGCGTAATGTGTAATGTTTTATGTACTTATGTGTGAGGCCACGTGCGTATTTTCAAAACGTACAAAAAATGTGTGATTTCATGTGTGTAAAATAAATAAAATGTGCGTGCGTATATAAGTTTTAAAAGAACTTTAATTTGTATTTCTCTTATAACCGATAATCCTCGTACAAATGCGATGAACAAAACATTATTCTTATACCATTACAAATGTGAGGTCAATTGACCCCACTTGAATTTAGAAAACCTTACAACGTTTGAGCTTTTTTGGAAAATTAATTACTTTAACCCTCTAAAGTTTATAATTATTATTTTGTCACCACTAAATAATTTTTCACGAGTAGAGTCGCTACTATCATGAAACGATGCCAAGTGAAATACAGAAATAGTAAAAGACATGGCTTTAAATTCTCAAGCTTTTGACCCTTTTGTATCTGTTGCAATTATCATGTATTGAGGATGGAACAAATGCCAATTGAAGCGCATGCATCTTTAGAAAACCTCTTCCTATCACCAAGGAGGTTTTCCGTGTTATATCCCTTGTTTGTTAATTTAACAGTATCTTACTAGAAGCTAGTGTCAGGAGAATACTACTCACTCTGTCTCTTTTTGTTCTCTACGTTTGATATTTTTTACGCGTTTTAACGATTAATTAATTTTCTTCGAGATTCCTCAATTTTTTCATTTAAACAAGATAAATTACGTTTATTTATAATATTTTCACTTTTATCAAAATTCTGATATTGGGAAATGAGAAAATTTAATGTCCCACTGGAAAAGTGTGAGACATTAAATGATCAAGTGAATTTAATTGGTTAAAATAATAATTAGACACACATTTTGATAGAATACTAAAAGGAAATGTAAAGAACATTTTGAAATATCCAAAAAGGAAAACGTAAAGAACAAAAAGAGACGAAGGGAATACTACGTACTTGATTGTATGTACAGTGATAGTCCTCCTGCATATCCATCCTAAGCTAATCTTTGGATCATCACCGATACGTGCATAAGCATGCCTTGATATATAAATGGTTGTGGCCTGTCAGCTGGTTAACATGTGCTAGGTGCTGACTCGAAAAGGTCCCTTCTTCTTACAAATTAAAAAAAAAAACCAAGCTTTGGTATCTCAAAATGATCGAAAAGAAGTAGCAACACAATCTCAGATGTACAAGGACGACTTGGATCAATGTTCCATTCATAACCAACTAAATCAATATTGTTTGTCGTGCTAAACGTACACCCATTGCAATGATTCAAGCATTTTTTCGTATAGCCAATTGTATCGAGCGTTGTAAGTTAAGCCGTCAAGGACAATTAATCTGAGCTTCTGATATCGATCTCTTCAAAGTGGTCGACTGTTTCCTTTAGTCTTCCACTCCGGTGTAGACCAGTTATGGTGAGAGATATGATTATTAGTAGATGAAACTAAAATGGCTTATATGAGATTAATGTCGTGGCGTGACAAAATATCACTGTCCTAAAGCTGAATTATACAAACGGAATCAGGGCAATCAACCCACAGGGTTACACCACTCTCCGTTTTTGGTGTGGACGGAGACGAAGATTGAGAACACTATTGAACAATCCCAAAACAATGGAGGCTCTAAGATCAATTTGATAGATAATATTTTTTTTTTTTCCTTCTTCTTTATGTGTTTGGAGGAAGAATCAATTGTCTTTTTTGATAGGCTAAAAACATTAATCAAGAATACAAGGTTATTAATTGGTCATCAATTATACCATAAATGGAGGAAGCCATAAATTAAGGTAACTTAATTTTACAGCGGTCAACCTATCAATTATTTGCGTTACACAATTACTCCACTAATTACGCTACAAAATTGATGACCGGTACTAAGAAAGACCACATTTGATCCACGAAAACTTTAATTTTTTTGAAGCAACATAATTTAGATTTTTCAACATAGAGCGGATGGGGTAAAACTCCAACATTTCCAGAATGTAATTATATTGAAATAGCGGCAAAAGGGATTGGGATAATGTGACTATTGGTTTCAACTTTCAAGTGAGGAAACATGGAATATTATCTCGGAGAAAAACTTGAATATCTAATTCCAAAGCTTCGATCTGTAATTTATAGATCTCAAAACTTCAAATTTCAAAAACTTTACAACCCATTACAACAAGCAATAAGTTACGGAAATTGTTACTCCGTAGCTTTCCTTAAGATATTTACTGAACTCTAAATTTGCCATGGCTTAAATCCTAATACCTCTTGGAGTACACATTTTTCTCTTCTTTCGTATGCAAGAAGCAGCACCATGATCACTCTCAGTGACTACCGATCTGTAAGCCTTGAAGTCCAGATGACCACCATGGCCTGGGTGAGTGCCGAACATGCTCAGTAAATGCGACTCAATTTCTATGGATTAATTTATCCAACGATGACATATCCAAAGCACTAAACCCTCTGACAGCTTCATGCACAACAAGAGCTAGTTTCACAGCTTCGTCGTTGCTCGGTGCCTACAATATTCCTTGATTATAAACAACCATATTCAACAATATTATTAATGGGTGCCTCAAAAAATTAAGGACTTCATCATCTACCTCAATGTTAAGTGGTAGAACAGGATCATGAAGTGAGAGTCTTAAGAGAAACCAACCACCAAAACCGGAAACTCTAACCTGTTCAATGGAGAATACACTAGCTTGGTAAGTACTACGTAAAGCTAATACGGGAAGGGGGTGCAGAAAAAGAAAAGAAAAAAAAAGTACACGCCTTAAGAAAACCTAAAATAAAGTATACAAAATAAATAAGAAACTAGAATAAAAAAAGATAAACATTAACTCGTAAAAACCAACTACAAGAGCCTCCAAACTTTGAGTTAACAACACTGACAATCCCTAAACTTTGCCAAAAGGTTCAGTTTATTCCCTACAACAACAACAACAACAACAAAGCCTTAGTCCCAAAATGATTTGGGGTCGGCTAACATGAATCGTCGTTATTCCCTAAGCTTTGAAAAATGTCCAGTTTGGTCCCTCATTTTGGATGGAAGCCGTTATAATCTGTTAACGGTGTTAGATTTTCTGTTAAAGCTTTTGGCAAAGTTTAGGGAGCTCTAGAATGCTTTACTCCTCCAAACTTTCTTCAGATCATTCTGTACTACAACCAGACAAAACAGAGAACATAGCTGAACTCTCAAGTACAACGCCCTATCCACATTTGAAATTGTAAACTGACCTATACTATTATACAAATATTGTGAAAAGACTTTGCATTGAAAACCCAAAACAACAATTATTTTGGGTCAAGTAAAATAAGCTAAAACGACACTTAGTTTGGATTGGAGTAGACGCTAAACTGAGAGAATCTCTCAGTACAGTAGTTAACTAATAAAATTAGAGATTCCAAGTGTACCAACAAAAATATTAGTTGATTATTTATTTTTCTGTGAAGTTTAGACTCCAAAAGAAGATTCCTGGCTGCATATATGAAAAGTTTATCATTGTCATTTAATCCACTAAGTATTCATGGACAAATGCAAGCCCGCTCTTGAAAAGTAAAGACGATATATTTTAGTAATTAAAATAGATATGTATATATTGTTATCAGCAAAATGGAACACATAAGGGATATTGTGCCTTGCATTTGTCCAACATAGGCTATGTGAGTAATTCAATTCATTGTATGAACTACCATGAAAACAACTAGTTTTTCTTTTCCATCATACTTTGTTGGAAAGCAACTAGAGGTCCTACAGTGGTGCGCTAAGGAGGGAATAGCATTTGATAGTTACAAGTTATAATGCCATACTCACAGCAGGATTCAAGAAAAGATATACAGGTAACAAACACATCTGACGTTCAATTAAACAAGTAAAAGCGGAAACATATAAACTGAGCCTGTTTAAGACCAAAATATTATTCATATGCGGGTGAAACAAGAAAACAACTTACGCCTTCATAGTTAATTGGGGCCTTCACGAGCTTCAAATCTGAATCCACTACATTTTCCAAGTGCTTCAGCACAGCCTCTCCATAGTCCCGAAAGGATCTGCCCGTAGGTAATAATAATGGGTCATGACATGAAACCCAATTCAAAGCGAACAGATACCAAAGAAGTAAAGGCATCACTGCTCACCCTCCTTTGAGATCTGCATGATTCTGATCAATCTTCAGTCTCAATTCAACAGTAACAGCTGCTTCTTGCAGGCCTTCCACCAAATCAGTCAAAACTTTGCTGCCCCCTTTAATTCCTGATGCCCTGGCAGAAGCAAGCTTATTTAGGAGCTTAACCTGCAAACGGCATACTTTACTTACAATTGTAAAAATACAAAACTAGGCAAAAAAGAAAGGCATTATCAAGAGAAATTGCCTACCATGAGATACGCGCCATCATCAAGCCAGTTATTCTCTTTGAGGGCCCCATGGCCACTGGTCTCAATGGCCAAATGTGACTCTTCTCCAATAGAGTTCTATCAAAAAAGCACTATAGATTGAGTATTTATACTAGATAAATGAAGTTCCACATCCGATGCAGTGCCACAAATGAGGATAAATGAATTGGGATGCATGGTTCAAGCTTTATACTGATTGAAATGTCTACTAGAACAACTTTTAAAGAAAAGGGAATCAAAAATACAAGCTCTGTTATGGTATTATGTAACAAAAACATATATGCAAACCTAATACAGGTATCAAGAGATTCAAGACAGTTAAATAAGGAAAATTAAAGAATTCAATGTGGCATTGTGACCCCACCTCTAGAAAAAAGGAAGGATGAAAAGAGAAATGTAATACTCAGTAGCATTTTCTGTGTATACTTCATAACCTCTAAAATTCAATCGAATACTGTACTTCTAATAAATAAAATTATTACCAGACGAATAGCTTCATCAATTACGTTTTTGTACCCTCTTTTGAATCTGTGATGCTTCCCTCCTGTTCAAATAGAGTCAATAACAAGTCCTCAGAAAATATACCAAAAAAAAACTAATTCAAATCTAATGCGGACCATCAAGTTGATCAATTGTTGGACTTTAACTCACCAAGTTTCTTTTCAATAAATAGAGTAAGACCATCTGAAGTCACACTGTCGGTGACAATTGTTGTCCCTGGATGCTAATATAGGTATTTTATACGAAAACAAATGAGGTTAGAAGGTCCTTAAAAAAACAGAAATCGGTACACATACAAGCAAGAAAATCTTACTTCTTCAAGGATTATAGCAGAAATTAGAGCAATCAAACGATTTCGATTAAGCTCACGGCCAGTAGAATCTACAGCAGCGGATCTATGAAAGGAAAATATCATAAATCAACAGATTCATAATTTCTTACCACAAGAACATGTCAGAGGAAAACTATTACCTGTCCACATCAGTATCGAATATGATGCCAAAATCCGCTTTGTTATTGAGAACTGCTTGAGTGATTGCTGTCATTGCAGCCTTATCTTCTGGGTTTGGGATATGGTTCGGAAACATACCTAAAGCAGATAAAAGTTGTTAGAAAAGAATCAAGAACCTTTCTTGAACAGTCAATAAAACCATGAGTTACCATCTGGCTCCAAGAATTGACTGCCGCTAGTGACAGCACCCAGTGGCCCAAGCACCTTATCCTAAAAGCAATTCAGAAGAATCCCAAACCTTAATGTTAAAATATAAATAAAAATCCAATTTAATACAGCTATTTTCTTTTGTTTCAATTTCTTACCTGACATCTACAATTAAAGCAAATGTTGCAGAATCAGAATTATGCATAAAATAAAAATTTCTGCCACTACGGCCCAACTTCATTACACATGCAAAGGTCAATGACAACTATAGAAAAACTGGCAAGCAAAATCTTTTTACTACTAATTCTCCTAGAACATTCTCTCCCTATAATATATGAAGAATTAGCAGGCAACCACATTAGGGATCTCAAAGATCTTATCATAAGGTAGTCCAAAAAAACAACATGCTTCTCATCTGTTTTCTGATTGTTAAATCAAAATCTTCTCAATCCATAATATAAAGGAGTAAAATAGTTGTATCCCACCAATTTTTAACAATATGAAAACAAAATAAAATAGGTATAAGGTAATTCTTCTTTTTCTTAATAGAAGGGGAAAAACCTGGTGCACTAGTTTTTTTGAACTTTTCAAAACAAAATATGGTGCACAAGCAATGTTTATGAAGTGATAAAATAAAGAATTAGAGGAAGAAGAGGGATTTTGAATATGTTTCAGGAAAAGAGGAAAATACAACAGAAACAAAATGATATTCCTCTTTTGAGAGGTGGATCCTCTCTGTAAATTTCACAATGCCTCATGCATTCCCCTTTTCCTCTATTTAACTACTCCACTCAGTCTGATTCTAGTGAAATAACCCTGACACTAGTTGTAACAACCTAAAGGAATTACATCAATGCCCCTTTTCTTCCTTCTGACAGGGTGGAGAGTTGGAATGATTCCTTGCCCAATGTTAACCACAGTCAACATCTGATGTGTTAACCTGCCATTATGTTCCCCCTTGTCAGAACTGGCCTATTTCCATCCTCTGCAAAAAAATTGAAGTTAAAAGGTACTATTTGTGTTATTCGGAAATACAGATCCAACGTAGGCAACGATCTGATAATCCAGTCCTCGTGAGTCCTGATGAACAAAATTCAGGATACACAAACTCTTTGGGATAATATGGATACTTTCATATAGCGTGCCATACGCTCGCACCCGTTGTTTTATAATTTTCAGGTTTACAATTTTTCGTCCCTTCCCCATACCCGTTTTTACCCCGTACTCCACTTGGTGCAACCTTACTCAAGAAATTGTGGAAATAGAAGTTAAAGTGCAAAGTTCTCTCTTAAGTTCTCTATTTGTCCTTTTTTCAAGATATTTCTCCACTAAGTTCCTATCTTTTAAGGGAGGTCTACTAGACTCCTATCAAGCTTGGACTCCAAGTTGGCACCTTTCGAAACCATATCAAAGTATTAGAGGCTATTCTAGTAATGGAAGGCAAAAATAAAAGCTACCTTCCGATACTTATTGTCAAAGAGAGCTTTAATGGTTTCCCAGTGATGGCAGGGGAGACCAGAAAAGATTGAAGGCATAGCATTGGTTAAGCCAAGTCACCTCAGTCATCTAGAGTGAAACCCTATGAAAGGTAGCTGGGAAGATGAGTATCAAGAAAATAAGGGCACCATGTGATGTTTCAAATTCCCTGACAAATAAAAGGATAAATTCTACCAAGAACTGCACCCTTTATATTTATCAAATAAATTGAGGGAGCACTGCAGGTAACTCTATTGTGAGTTTTATGACATGGAGGGAAAGATCAAGCCTATCCATTTATAACCACGTTAGGCCATAAGGCCACGCAAAGATCACGAACATTATCGTAAAGATGAGAGAATGCGATAGAAAACTGTGAAGATAGATAATGATTTACAAGAAGTTAGTTACTCGGACTCGGGTATCCATGTCAGACATGGTACGTGTCCAAGAGTCCCACTCGGCTATGTTGTGAAAAAATCATGATTTTGGTCCAAAATGAAGTTTTCAGTACCATACCCATGTCCGAGTGTCGAGTACCGTCATGGGTAGTTGAGGTAAAATGAAGAGTCCAAGAATATAGTAGATGACACGGGTTTGTCTAACAAAAGCAGAGTACTTTAAAACAAATAATAGAAGACAAGGTGGTAACAACTTCTAGACACAAAAATGTTTTACGGTGTTGTACCCTTACTTTGACATCAAGATACAACTAGAGAGGATAACGCGCTTTCAATGAATGTAGATAAAAGTATGTTTTTGTCACGAATGGATACCGCAAGGCAAAAGCATACTTACAACAAAAAAGCCTCCAGCTCCATTGCCAGCATCAACAACTATATGAAATCCCTCTAGAGGCTTCTCTGACACAAGGGCACAAAGGAAAGAATGAGGACAAACAAATTTAAGTAGAAACAGATGACAGAAAAAAATGAAAAACATCTATTCTTTGCCGGTCTTATCAATGCACACCAAACATTTTCGAAGCAGAAATGGAAGTCCGAGATTCTGACTTTACAGGCAATTAGAGGGTAGATATGAGCTCTTTTCACATCATTTAAATCACCTATGTTTAGAACTTTAGCTATATCTATTCGCTACACTTTAAAAAGTTTAACTATATCCCCCATATATTTGGAGTAAAGTTGCCATAATTTATGTGATAACTAAAAGGAATTGAAGTAGATTTTTTGGAGGATTTCACACATGTGCTTAGTTTAGTTAGTCGGAGATACTGAAGCTATTTGTAGATCATCTAAAAGGTGTCGCTTTTCAAACTTTTAGCAAGCTCTTGGTGGAAAACACAGTTTTTAAACAAGCAAAAACTGAGTCTTAAAACACATCTTGTGGCTCTGTAAAAAAAAATTAAGGAGGGAGTAGGGACCAGTTGTTAGAGTGATGAATCATATTTGTATAGGGTATTTTAGGCGCATTTAGGTTGCATTTCTAGGCATTCGTCTCATTTTAGTTGCATTTAGAGTCGCATTTGCATAAGTTGTCGTTATTGTACTCTATTACGCCCCGTTCGTGTTTTCTTTAATATTTCAGGTGATTTTACGGTCATTTGGATGATTTCTAAGTGTTCAAAGTTGATTTGGATGATGAACGAATGAGATTTTGACTCAAGGATCATTACATGTCTCTCGGGATAGCTTTTGAGTCAACAACGAAGCTAAACGTTATTTTTTCTAAGCATCAAAATGGACAAGCGTTCACTCTTTTGATGATATCTCAAGTTCTACATATTGGAATGAGACGATTTTGATTGGGATAGAAAGTAGGCTTAAAGAGCTTTCCAACGATAGGTCACACGTCCCTAGGGGCATTGTAGAACGAGAGTTATGACATAAACAAAACGCTCAAACATCCAGCGAGGGATGGCTCGACAGCCAGCGAGAGATCTCTCGCCATCCCTTGCACGCAAAGCTTCTGCCTCGCCCGCTGGCAATCCAGTGTAGGCGCTGGAGTTGCCGCCCACCATGCTTCGTCGCTCACAAGATCCCTCGTTGGCTCGCAAGATCCCTCGTTGGCTCACAAGATCTCTCGTTGTGCCTCGTTGCTTCATTTTTTGCTTGCTATGCATCTCACTAGGCCAGCGAGGGATGGCTCGAGAGATCCCTCGCTGCCCATGCCTCGCCATCTCTCTTGTCGTGTGCGTGGCCTAGACGTTTCGGTCGTGCTCGGGTTTCATTGCCACGTCATCGTTCCATCAACCAATCATTGACGACTTTTATTTTTATTTTCTTACTTATTTATTTATTTTATTTTAGAATTTAGGAAGCATATAAATACTTCAAGGGAATTAATTTATTTCCCTTATGCTTCCTTATGTTTTAATTCCCTTAGAATTCCTAGAACTCTTTTTCACGTTAGTTTTTATTCTCCTCTTTTCAATCGTTGAACCCTAGCTTTTCAATCTTTCAATCATCAATCTAAGGTATTTTTCATAATTTCTCTTGCTTTAATTCTTTCTTATTATTTTCGTTCCTTAGATTAATTCGTCCTTTGATTATGAATCTCGTTTTTATTATTTATTTCATGCTTGTTAATTCAATTATGAGTGAGTAGTTTTATTCTAGGGCTAAGTAAGTGAAGCCATGTTTATACCATGATTGTTATACATTAAAGTTTGTTAATTTATAGATTATTGCTTGAGTAATTCCAATTGATTTGTTTTAATTGTTGATTCATGTAATTGGCCAATATCATGGATTGATTATCTAGCTAATAGGAATTAGATTTAAAAGATCGTATTCTTAGAGGCTTGGTACAATTGGCAATTCTGATTATGTTAGCGACCGTACTGCATATGTTGGATTGAAAGTGTTAAGACCCGACCGTAGGATTAACATGTACTTTAATTACTCGGCTTAGTTTATTCATTGTCGAATTGATTTATGTTCTTGGATGGTATAAGCATGGTGGACCGAACGTATGCCCTAGACCTTTAATTCATTGATAATTCCTACATTTATATTATTGCTTTGGTTTTACTAGTTAATACTCAAAATCAACTTTCGTTATAGAAATAGTTTATATAATTGGGCAAAAACTAATAGAACTTGTCTCCCTGTGGGATCGACCCATATTTGCTAAGTATCTGCTAACAACAGACGTCGTGCACTTGCGGTATCACGTTTTAATCTATCATAAAGCTGCATTAATACACACGCAGACAAAAACAAACACACATATAAGAAAAATTAGAGAAACAACCGTTGCAAGATCACCTATATTTCCTGCTGCTTTGCGAACGGCGTGCACAAGATCAGATGCGTAGATAGCCATGTAATCCACTTTTTTCACGGATACAGATGATGTTCCTTGTAAGTCTCTGAGACCTTCATCGGTAATTTTATTGTATATATCAGAAGCACGCTCCAGAATATCTTTGATGTCTGCTTTACCAAGTCCCCCAGCATTGGTAAAAAATTTGAACCCATTCCTGTTGTAAGGAAGATGACTAGCTGAATACAACGCATTAGTTCAGCATGCAGCCATAATAACTGGAATTTGACAGTCAAAGACTCAAAGTTCTAACAAGTGCACCAGTAATACTGCCAACAATACACCAGCAGAACAATGTACTATTAATGCGAATAACATACAAATGATAGACTACCTGTTATCATGATGGCTCCATCAGCTGGACACCCAACCTCCTCATTTCTAGTGAGAGTGCTATTAAACATTGCAGGTGTGGAAGCCAGCCTGCAAGTAATTTCTGAAGTTTATCAAAACGGCTGATTTCAGAACCATAAAAAAGAACCATAGTGTGCACACGAGAAATGTAAGACATCTTTGAAAGCCCTAAGTTCCTAAGGTTCAAACAATGCTTACAGCGCAAGCAATAGGGAAGGAAAGAAGACAGCTATATATATGCTTAGTGCTTGCTTAGATAAAAAAAGAGTATGTAATGTCTTTTTACAACAGTATTAGGACGCTTTAGAAGACTTGTTTAAACGACTTTCCTCAATCCCTTGACCATAACAGAAGAAAAAAAAAAGACAACTGTTCAATCAAATATATCCATTGCTCTTTTTAAACCAAAGAATGTTTCATGAGCAACAAATAGTTACATAAAACAGATAAAAGTTGTGATCAAGATTATAATTGACTTTAATGCTTCATTCCCATGCACCTACTTACGATAGAGAGGAGCAAAACAACATCTCTACTGTCTTTAAAAAAAAAAGATGTCAAAATAATCAAATCTATACTGTAGTGGGGGGGGGGGGGTGTCTCCTGAAACAAGCGGAGGACTAAGGCTCAATTTGGTTGGACAGAATAAATTTTCAACTGAAAATAATTCTTTATGGGGAAGATGCAATTGAAGATTAGCATTCCTTTGTTTGTTCCTTTACAGAAAAATTAGAAAGAAAAGAAAAGGGAAATGGAAGGGATGGGAAAAGAGAGGAGAGGAGGAAGGTGAGGGATTGAGGAAACTGGGATTTCCTTCTTTACAAAAGGAAAATACTATCCACCCTAGGGGAAACTATGTTCCTCTAAGGACATGCTTGGATTGAGGGTAATGTATTAAAGGGGTAATAAAAGTCAAACTAAGGTAATTAAAGGTGATAATGAGGGGATGAAGTGGTGGCAAAGGGAACAAATTAGTGTTGGCAAGAAGAAAATAAAAGGGAAGAGGGAACAAATACCCTCATCATGAGGGGAATAGTTACCCACCATCCCACTAGGGTGATAATTACCCTCATTTGGGGGGTAATTACTTCCCCCTTTCCTCCCTTCTTCTCACAACACCACCACTACCACAACTTCTCATCACAATACCACCACACCACCCTCCTTCCAACCACCTCAATTCACCTTCATTGTCCTTTTATTATGGTGGTTTGACTTTTATTACCCCCATAATCCATTACACCCAATCCAAGCGTGCCCTAAAGAAAAACTAAATTTTCCTTGGACAGAGGAACATGAGAAAACCAGTTTTCCTTTGGACACACCCTAGGCTGCCATCTTCAAGTAATCATAGGGTTAAAGGAATAAAAAGCTCCAGCTGTTTTTCAACCACAAAAGACACACACAGACCACTTTTTCCATTTGAAAATACTGTCTTTATCCTTATAATCAATATCCAATTTGGTCAATTGCCAGCAAAGGATCTGACATATTCAACTCTGCCCGTGTATTACCAAATATCCTTACGAAAATAAGAAATCAAATTTTCGTAATCACAATGGGCCTGGACTATGAATACATGTACAGATGCTCGACATACACCAAAATAACACACATACGTATGTAAAAGAAAATGACATTATGATAAAAGAAGTATTGCTTATATAAGTAGAACATATTTCATGTTCTTTTTTATTAGGCAAGTGTAGTTCATGTTCTTTTACATATGCACTTGTGTTCTTTTGGTGTACAGTGAGCATCGTGCACGTGTGTCATGATCATAGATAAAAAATGCGGTATCGGTCACGGTCGCGGGATCGGTCGCGGAGTCTTGGTAACGGAACTAATGCGTTAGTCGCGGACCGTGTCGCGGTTGTCGCATAGGATTTGAAATTTAAAAAGAAGCCCCATGTCAACCCCATTCACTACCTACCCTAGTCCCCCTCCCCTAAACCGTACACGCGACATAATTAAAATGAATTCCTTTCTCTACCTTCTCTCTCCTCTCTTGTTTTAGATTTGAAAATGGAGTTCTCTACTCTATTTCAATGGAGTTTCTCCATTTCTTTCATTTTTCCCTTTCTTTTTGTCGAAAACATGGGAATTCGACTGAAAACCGAGTAGATGTGAGGTTTATAACGTTTAATGCGGACAAAATTCGTTCAGATCGGTTGAACCGGCCGAGATCTCGCCGTTTTTAAAAACACCTTTACAACTCGGGATATCTCGTATCGCCAGCCTCCAAAACCTTGTTAACTCGGGCGATACGAGTTAACTCGGGCTAGTTTTTACACCATGGTCATGATCTAATTTGTGAAGGAAAGATGGTGATGAGTTTATATGCTTTCTTTCTACACACATCTGGTGAGACAGACAATTGAACCCACAATTAGGCGCTTCCGAAAGCAAATATAATTGATATTGTTATCCAATTCAGATATGCTATTTCAGATTAAATGAGGCAGAAAGGAGGATGCAAAATATCTAAGATACAAAAGGATGACATCTGAAAACTTTCAAGTAAAAAATCCAACTTATATCAATATCTTTGAATGAAATCTCATGAAATTATCAGTTCACTTTCATCATAGGATCTGTTCTTGTGGTTCAGCATAAATTTTTATTTTTATTTATTCAGTGTTCTTCAACCTATCTACCACCTTTAGGAGACAAAGTTAGAGAATAAAATATATGGAGGAAATGTGAACCTTTACTAGTGAACCAACAAACCGAATTTACCAAAAACTGCTAATTGAACAAACAGGTGGCATACCAAAATATAACACGAAATACCAGATTAAATAGCTCCATAATCCATAGAATATCTTGAAGAAAAATGAACCAACATCTAAGTAGCAAAGCTGGTAAATGAAATTCAATTAGCCAGCAGCAACCCACCCCATTCCGCAAAAGAAAAATCTGACATAACACCCAGAGTCTAGCACACTAGCTAGCACTGTAATTAGCACACTAGTTAGCACTGTAATTAGCCAATACCTCAAACCACTGAGTGAAATTCCATAAAAGAGAAACTACCATAAGCAAAGAGTAGCCACAATTCCTTCTCCTAACAACACACCTTTCGAATGGAGGCTAGTACTTAAAAGAGCACACACGGACAGTAGAAACAGAGTAATAGTACATCTGAGGCCGGATAAATATAAAGGACGCTATTATGGATCCGGTAAATCAACAAATGTCTTTGAGTTTTAGGAAGTTACTGCATTTTAATGTTTCTGAAAATTCTCTTGAGAGTTTTATCAGGATAATCTAGGACATTCAAATCTGATTTGTACTGATATTTTTTCCCAAAAATCTAATAGTTATTTGGAATGAATGATATAGAAACTACGATTTAGTAGTTTCTTATTGATTATGGGGTTCTCTGACTACGAAAGCTCCTGAGAAATCATCATCCATCTCTTTAGAGGTACCATTTTAACTGGAAAGAAATCTCAACTATTATTCCTATCCTATTTTGCCTAGACAAGTAATTATGGTTGTCCAACAACTGGTTACTTGGGACTAGGAAAATGGGATCTATATGTCACTCCTTAGGTTCTTGTTAGTGAATGTCAAAAGAAATACAAAAATAGAATTGTTTGCTGAGCATTGAGTGATCCTATCAGGTAACAAATGTAGTTTGACTGTTTTTACCGCCAAAGACTGTCAACTACTCAACTAATTTTCAACTTCCAATGCATTAACTGAGCTCCTGAACATCAACGTGTTTATCCATTCCCAATTGATTACATGATAGTTAAAAGGAAGAAAAGTAATACTGATGGACATGTCAGCTACATAAAACAAGAAAGACTAAACAAAAAAAGAAACCCAGATTTGAAATTTCCAAAGGGAATGAGGAAATCCAGCACTGACCAATGTTTTAAATAAAGCATACCAAGATGAATAGAAATAGCTTACCCAAAATGCAAAACATCGATACCAGCACTCATCAGCCCCTGAGACACGGCATCCTAACAATAGAATACCGCCAATCAACTATCATCTAGACAGTGTAATGGAAAGCTGAAAACGTTTTACTATTTTAAGGAGGGGAAGAAATACTTCATTCATGGAATAATGGATTTAGTCTAGGACTACAGGGTTTGTAAGAAAAAGTCAAAACATTACTTTCTCCATTCGTTTTTACTCGCAAATTTTGGTAACTTTTATGCATGCCAATACACAACTTTAATCATTGAAAAAGTCAAAACATTACTTCCTCTGTTCGTTTTTACTCGCAACGTTGGTCACTTTCATGCATGCCAATACACAACGTTAACCATTAATATCTTTAATTCTCTTTAAGCAAAAATTATAAACAGTTGATATTTTGAAATACAAATTGAGACAGATTTAACAAGATCCCACATGACTATGTTTTATCTTACATATAAATCACCAACAATAGTCAAACTAGAATATGTGGATAGCGTAAAAAGTCCACACATTGCGAGTATCAAAAAACGGAGGAAGTATAATGCAACAAGTGCCATCTCATAAAGATTATATTGGTAAACAACATTACACCTTTCATCGGTGCTTTAAAAAGACATTTGAGACAGCGACCGAGTGTTTAAGATTACACACTTTTTCAGGAGACTTGTCATTTGAAACTAAACTCACAAAGATGTTATTTTCTTTTCTTAAACAGAGGAGAATTAAGCTACACTCTTCTTCACAAGATAACTGTACTTTAGAAATTAAAATTCTTCTGGAACCATTTTACGTCAAAGAAATGTGTATCACCCACAAGTGACCACCTTGAGCATTCTCACCACTTCTATACACGCCACTCGGCCTACCTTTTAGTTGGCTTCAGAAGTGAGCACTTTAAAACTTCTCATCAACAGATTAAGCACATACTCAGGAAATACTTTCTCAAAGACTCTAGAATTTTTATTATAAGGAGAAAGTTCCATACCTAATCTCTTAGATCACATCATCACATCAGGAGTTAAGGGAAAAAAGTTACAACTATGATTGGATAGAGAAATATGATAGAGATAGACTATTTGAATTTTTTTAAATTTTAGGATAGAGAAGTGATCAGAAAAGAAATTAGCCAAGAAGTAGATGCCATGTAAGTAGTTTTTTAGCTAATGCCTCTTTTGGGCATTCATAAATGAGAAACATAAATCATATCTTAAGGTTATTATGTCATTACGTGTACTAAGAATAGAGGTGAGTATGTGACAATTGGGTTGTTTGGATCAAGTTAGGGTCAGGTCACAATTGGTTTAATGAGTCATTCAGTTCGGTTTCAGGTTCATTTGGATCTATTTGGGTCCATTCATATCCATGTAATAGACAGATTAATTATCGGGTAGGGCTGGGTTTAGATCCATTTGGAGTCAATTTTGGTTCAGGCCAAAACCGGGTCATGTGATTTTGGTAAGATTATGTTCGTGTAAGGTATTTAGGGCTGAATAAACGAAATTGCAATTCTTTGTATTTTGTAAGCTAGTGTACAGAAAATGGAAAGACGTCATTTTGGCAAACGAGATTTCAATTTCTTCTTCAAAAATAATAGACATCTCTTCTGAGTCTTATGGCAAGATCGGCATTCACTCATTCAGGATACAGACCATAATCTAATCTAATATAAGGTCTTTTTTAACCAGTTGGTAAATCACCCTTGAAAAAATAAATGTCTCCTGGAAGCAAGTCAAGCAACAAGGATTCTCTAATCAACCCTCAAAAGATTGTAGGTATATTCCCTACTACTCAATCCCAATTAGAGAAAACCTCTCTTCTATCTCACAAGTAAAGTCATGTACGTTGGACCCCTCCCACAGTCCCACCTAAATCCCCTAGAGATATATCCTCAATAGAAGCATTAATAAGATTGTACAATAACGAATGGTGTTGCAATTGCAGAAACGCGGTAGAAAAATGGCATCCGCCAGTAGAAGCTGCTGTAAATTTCCCTAAAACTGTTCCCTTTAGCATAAAGCAATTCCTATCCGGTATTGGGCCATTGGGCAGTAGAGCACAATAAAAATAAAAAATAAACAGGAAAATTATCCTTTGAAAACCTTATATTGTGGCCTTGTAGGTCTGTCAAGATTTTCCTACATGTCAAATAGGTGGTTCTGGGGCATAGGTTCACATTTACAACGATCTTTCTATCAATAATTTAGGGACATCCCATACAATTCAACGTCAACAGTGCCATCAGGAAGGAAAAAGTTTCCTTAAACTTTGACACTCATTCCCATCAACCATATTCTGCAAACTCTTGAAACTCATGTGTTGCATCATAATCCAAGCCCATAGAGACACAAGGAGTTAAAAGACATCATGCAAGACTTCCAGCATCTTATCAAGCAAAGAGACTAATTAATTGTTTTGATGAAATAAAGAAGGTAAATACAAAATAATAATTTTCAGTAATTTACCTGAAGCATTGAGGCTGAAATTCGAGAATCATGACCAATGGAAACACTCATGGCCATAGAAGCATCACCTTTCTTTTTATCAGAAAGCCATGCAGCAAACGCAGAAGCTATGGCCTCTGAAATTGGTTCTGTAAGTGTAACAGGTTCACCGTCAACACCAGCAACAGCAACCCCTCGGATATCACTGTACCAAAGACGAAACAAAACCAATAGTTTTAGATTCAAGGCAAGTAGTCGTTTTTTCCCCACTCCAGCAGTAATCAAATACAGAGTACACTATTGAAATAAATGCTGCCAAAGTCATAAACAAATAGATGATTTACGGTAGTTGATCTGCAAACAGTAATTGGGAAATTTGCTGAAAAGGCACCTTCCAAGTTAGTACTCCGTATAATTTTAACCAAAAACCAACTCAAGTGACAACATCTGCAAAATATCTCCGGACTCCAGATCATGGCTACCCCAAGTCCCCAATGCAATATACAAACAACATTTGCCTGTTTATTCTATGTCTTTTATTTATCCATTATGCTGATGAAAGAAAGGAGTGCAGGCAGTACGTGGTGAAGAATTTTGGTGTTCAGCCAATTCTTTTCCTTATCAGATAGGGAAATTATTTGCCACATTATTAAATGTCCTTGCTAAACCAGTATCACTCATGTTTATGACAGCAGAATGCTGAACTTGATTTATTCTGGAAGACATGAGAAAATGAGTCTCTTAAACTTCATAAGTCCAATTCTTCGTGAACATTTAGGCATTCAGCAGTGATCTTTGTCTTCAAAGCTTTTATTGAACAAATACAAGTTAGGATTTTTTTTATTTGTTATGAAGAATTTGTAATAAATAAACAGCAGATACAAATTACCATAGGAAAAGTTGTCCTCAAATTCCTCATAGCAATAAGATAAGATTGCAACTTGGACCAGTTTCTCTAAAAGTTCCCCACTGAGTTACTGTCAAAAGTCCCCGCTGCCAAACCACAAAGATGCCCTAATCACTAGTTAGTGGAGGTTAGTGCAATTCCTGAGAAACATGCGCATGTCGTTTTAACAAGGACCACAGAATCTCCATAAAAGCATTAGCCCACAACATCTTCTCCTTCGCCCTACCGAAGCCCACAAAACAAACTTGCATCAATACCAAAACAGTACAAGGGAATACTCCCCATGGACAACAAAAGGCATCCTCCAAGTACTACTGGTCATCTCACAGTAAAGTAAAACTTGTGTACAAGACTCACTATTTGCACTACACAACATGCACATATCCAGCAAGATAACCGCCCCCAGTCGTCTTTTTCGACACACAATATTAGTGCTGACTTAACCCATCACCAAGAGTCACAAATAATTTCTCCTTTAGAGGAACTCTAGCTTTCCAAATAAATCGGTGAGTTAACAGAAAAATTGGGGCACTTTGGTCGCAAAGATAAGCAAACCCAAAAAAATTCGAGCAAAATTTCCAGCAGAATCCCCAAGCACCTGCCAGTATCCTTTACCTCCAGTAACGGTGGAGACAAAACCAGGAAAATCAAGGTAAGCTCCTCTATCTAACTCTCATGGCCCTCACGTGGAGTCTTGGATACCCCGTTAAATGAAGATTCCACACATTGGAAACATAAAAAATGGAAAGGGCGGCGTGTCGGAGTCAGGTAAGTGGACTGATAATATAATCGGGGGAAACAGACATAAAACGGTTGCTCCCTTCTCCAGACATCTTCCCAATAACTAACGTGACAACCATCGCAGTATTTCAACCTCGTAAACGAGGAGAAGACAAATACTTGTAAAACAAATCTTCACGCACAAACATAAGACACAACCCACTCTGCATCTCACCAATTTTGGAGTAACCCATAGCCAGGTTCAAAAGGAAAACGCCGCAACCACCTCCCACCGGAACAGCAGTCTTTAAAATCAACCTCTCAACCCCATAACCTCCTTTCAGCTGACACAACAGATTCGACTTCACCAAATGGGACTTTCTATCACTACTAGCTCCACACTACAAGAAATCCTTGAAATTTATCAATCTTGTCAGCCCCGAAAGAAAGGATACAAGATCCTGATTCTTTAACTTTGACCATCCATTCTCCTAAAATATTGAATTGTAATCTATTGAAACTTTCAAGAGAAATGGAAGGTCTACAAGGCTACAACTACCTACTTTGGAATCCCCCACCCCCCCGGGTAATAAACTGGCTTAA
This sequence comes from Spinacia oleracea, assembly GCF_020520425.1. Taxonomy (NCBI): domain Eukaryota; kingdom Viridiplantae; phylum Streptophyta; class Magnoliopsida; order Caryophyllales; family Amaranthaceae; genus Spinacia; species Spinacia oleracea. The sequence continues at coordinate 27,861,193 of NC_079491.1, read as the reverse complement.
GGGGTTGGGGGTGGGGTTGGGGGTTAATCACATTCATCTTCTTCTCCTATTAAACTTAATCTTTTTCTCTAATTCTACTTATCTATAACACCTTAAACGATAAAAGTAAAAAATTGTAGTTACTATACTGACAACAATAGTCAAATACAAGGGATGTTACCAACCCACTTACTTCCTCCGGGTTATTTTTTTTAAATTGCACCATTTGGGTTGAGCACAAAGATTAAGAAAAATAGTAAACATCATAATTGTCCATGTGATAAAAAAACAAAAAGACTAAAAGGTGAGGTAACAATGGTAAATGTTACCTCACCTTGTTTTATTATCGAAGATGGATGCTTAATATGTGGGAATGCTACAGAGACACATTGTCAACTCATGAAGGATTGTGTCTATAGTTCTAAATGTATAACTGATGTCTTGTTATGGCTTGGAATCAGTACAAGTCAGAAGTCCATTCCCCAACTCCTTACGAGAAGAACCTACAGAGGGTCTGCATTCAGAAGGAGAGTAATTGCCTCAGCTTTGATTACAACTGCTTACACCATTTGGCAAGTTAGAAAATGAGTCTTTACGGAATCAAAAAGTTTTGAATGTTCATACAGCTATCGGTAGAATCAAATATAGTGTAAAGTCGAGACTTGTATAGATTATAACTAACAAAGTTAGTACCATAGATAAAGAATGGTTAGAAAGCCTGTAAAGATGTTTCTTCTGTTCTTTTTGGCTTGTTTTGGCCAGATAGGTTGTCTTAAGGTGGGAAAAGGAAAGTCCTTCCTTGAAAGTTTTCCCTTCATCTTATAGTTGATAGGTTGTAATGAATATTTTGATCAATACATTTTGCTTATTTTACCCCAGAAAAAAAAAACAGTACGTGTTAAATGTGAAATGTGAAATGTGAATAAGAGTAAAGTGGATATTCAAACCAAAGCATGTGAAATCGTACCATAAAAGGAAATGGTGCAATTAATATGTAACTTCCATAAAAGGCAAAGGGTGCAATTGAAAAAAAAAAGAGGAAAAACTAAAGAAGAGGGATGAGGAGATAAAACCTTCAAGTAATTACTACTTTGTAGGTAACCATGAACACTCAACTGTAGGTATATAAGAAGTTTCACAAGAATTGAAGAGACTAAATATTAATTAGGTTTTCCAACAAGTGCTAGAAACCGTAAAATCCTTCATGAAACAAGAAAGCCCAGGGAGCCCAGTATGAAGGTATTGGACTATTGGGTATCACGTATCAGCTTCACATTTCTTCTATGCCATATAGCATTCAAAGTCGACCAAGAATTCAAGATTAAAACACTTAAGTTACAGAAAGAGAATCCACGTCATAGATAGAAAATCAAAAGGATGCTTCCTTGTAGGTATACTGGCAATGCATTCCCATACTTCCTTCTCAGCAATAAAACTTAAAATGTTCTTCCTCTATTTTCCTTTTATGCCACGTCACGTGCCTTGACTAGTGCCAAACATTGAATAAACCGGCATGACCAATGGTCCATCCGGAAAAATGTAAGTTTTGGGTGAAACTGTTCAAAGTATAATTTTATTGTGAGACATTACAGTTTACCTCCAAAATGTAAACAAACCACCCTTTAAGTTTTAAAAATCTACTCCGATCTCAGATATACGGGTTTTTTTTGAGACAATTTAATATGAGGTTTTACCTTGATAGAATGGGCCTAAAATAAATAAACACTAGTGCTATGCTCTTTTCTAGAAGATTGCAGGTGTATTTAGTATGTTGAAGAAGATTTCTATAACCTGTTAGCTACTAATGTTTCTCTTCAAATACTAGCCTTTGCTATTTCTAATTTCACGAATTAGTGTTGGTACTAATTGTATTCATCCTCAACTACGTTAAAGGTAATTACCACATCGGACTACATCAATTGGTCAATCCACACTGCTCGTTCCATATTAATTCAATTTGGATAAGCTAATAAAGAAAAAAGCTAGTAGATTCAACATTATGCTAAATTGCTACAGTGTAACATACTCATATTATTCACAATTTACCTTCTGACAATATCCTCTAATCTCTACTACAGACTCAAAGCATATACTTTTCTCACTTTCCCACTGCTCAGTTTTATAAAACATAATTTTCAACATATGGGATTAAAACCACTTTTCCAACCAGGCTATTATCAACGGATAGCTCCCAAAATTGTGAATTTGCATCCAGTCTGGACTGGAGGCATGAAAGCTTCAACTTATAATTTTGGTTTCATCAGGATATGAGGTATGACATCAGGGTGTCAGACTGTGACGTATTAAAGGATATTGGAAATGGTAAACTTCAAAATACACCATATTTTATAGAAACTCTTGCTAACAACATAACTTTCAATGAGTTCTGAAATTTAACCATAGATTGATTATGAAAATGTTATATAATTCAAGGATCCAAATAAGCTACTATACTAGATTACACATATGTCTTTTTTTAAGTTGTTCATCTTCAAGTATGAAAGCATGGAACCATGCACCTCAAATTTGCAACGCCACAAATATAAACAAATCATATCATACAAAGAGTTGGAAAATACAACATTTCTCAAATGCATTTCATGTAGAGTTGTAGACTGTGGAATTGGAACAATACAGCCATATAATGAATAATGCCCTCTTACCTGCCATTCTGAAGTTTAAGAAAGTCACTCTTTTCAAGGGGTCGAACTTCTGTGGAAGATGAAGCAGCTGCAATAGCATAACAAAATATGAATGTTGATCAAGTTGTGAAATTTTGATTTTGAAAAGCAAGCGAGCAACCAGAAAAAGTGATTGCATTTTCATAAATCGTAATAGAGTGGAACCAGTCAAACAGTAATAACACCAAACCCAAGACCAAACACTAAACAGATTGCTAGAACACTACGGTCACACTACATAAAGATCTAGGAAATGAGAGTCTACAACAGACCATTGCAGCAAATACTTCCTCCACTAACAAAACCATTCTGATATATTGACGAAGTGCGCAACTGCATGGCCAAGGTACGGTTCCATGCTGGCTTCCTTCCCTTTAATGGGAGTAAGCTGCGCAAGTTTGAGGTAAAAGAGTCTCTTCTGCATTGGGGATGGAATTGACTATTTTGTTTGGAGTATTGTGCAACAGAAACATTTTGGAAAATCTTCCCTGACACCGCTGCATGAAAATTTGCAATTCTTATCAGAAATAGAATTGAAAACCTTTGATAATGTGAGCGCTGTTTTGGGTTCATTTATTTTTAAGTTTTGCTTGAAAACATTTTATGAAATCGACATGTTTTGTCCATTATTGCATTGAGCAAAAGATGGTTATAGAACAGTATAAATTCGGAGGAAAATCTACATTTATCATTTACTTGGTGCAAGCAAGAAAAATCCACAAAAATGACGAGTATGAGATTGTTCGATGAAGGTGCCAATTCTATTTACACCAAAATCAAACCTAATTGTAACTTAAAATTAAATCACTAATACACTGCTACAAAATCCTATCTACTCCATATATAACATAAACTATAAGAGCATCCTCAATCACTATACAATATCCATCCTACATTCCTACATCCTACATTCGGGTGTAATTTTACATCCTCTCACATCTACAAGCACGGAACACCCAGAAACTAGCTCAATTGAAGTGCATAAATGACGAAATTTACATTAATCCATCAACATAGGTAGTTAGACAACTCCCCAGTAAGAAATTAGCCTGGATTAAACATGGTAGTTGATTTACTCGAGTTATCGAGCAATAGATTTTCAATTAATTAACAGCGTTAACAGAAAAAACACATAAATCGCAATAAAATCAAAATTAGTTCATCACTGTCACCTGCTGAACAACACGATTGCTGAAGATAATTAATAATTAAATTTAAGACCCAGTATAATGAAAATTATCGAGTACTCCCACAACTAAAATTCAAAAACGCGATTTAAATTCTAACTTATGTATTTAAGAATGAGAAATTAATTATTAAAAACAAAAAAAAATGCAATTTACCTGCCATGGTGGTGGGAATCTGTGAAATAATCGAGAAAACTGAAAATGATAATCACGAAGAATTGCTGAAGATCAATTCTTCGCAAACAAATGAAAAGTTGATCAGATGATAACAGTGGAAAAGAGAGGGAGAGAAAGTCCAGGAGTTGGTCGAGCTTTCCGAGTTATTTTATTTTATTTTTGTGTCGAGCTTTCTAAGTTATTTTATTTTATTTTTGTCGAACTCCTCCGAATCTAAATGTTTTTACATTTAAAATCTTGACATTATTCACAATGAAAGAGAATCTTATGAATTACGTTCAATATATAAGGAAAAAACATAATCATGTGTAGTCTTGTTTGATTCGTCTCAATGAGTACTTTAACAATATGAAAAAACCTGGCCGTGATGCTTGTGTTGCCGCATAGGCCAAGCAGCACGCACAAGTCGCTGGTAGTAGTGGGCTTTCCTGCATGCGTGCTGATAGCAAGGCCCGCAATAGCCGAATCAAACAATGAAAGAGAGTATTTTCCAACGTAAATATAGGAATTACCAAGATATTACCGCCACCGTGATAACGACTAAGGCTATTTACAAGGACGTCTCCGACAATTTGGAGGCCCTGTGCTAAATATAGATATTGAGCCCCTAAAATTTTTACAGACAATTATTTAATATAAAACTCATAATTATTATATTAATATTATTTTATTTTTACAAAATATAGAGTCAAATTAATAATATGATTTAACGTTTGATGTGGGTTAATTTTAGAAATAGATGGGAAAAGTTTGACAGCCACGAAAAAAGCAGGAAAAAAAAAAATACCCCTTACCAACTGAGACAAATATCATAGATTGATTACTAGAGCAGCGGTTGAATATATAAAAAAAATCTTGGGAGTTTAACCAACACAATTTCGTTTGGGCCCCAAAAATTATGTGGCCCGGTGCTGTAGGTCCGATTGGACCGCCCTTTAGCCGGCCCTGGCTATTTACCAGAATTATGCAGCGAAATTTAACTAACTTTCAAACATAATAAATAGTTAATGGCCATCTTATAACTCGGAACCATTTAGGCCCAAAACCAAAACATTAAATAGTTCAAAATCCATTAACTAAAAGTTTAAGTAAATAAAGTAGTCATGACTTAAAAAAATAATTATACAGTTTATAAATGCGGAAAAGGAATCATCTCTCAAACTCAATCCCATGTCGATAACTTCTCCCGCAAGTTATCTCTACAAACCTGTTATTTAAAATATACTCCCCAACAACGCAAATGCAATGATGGATCATCATAGGGTCATTAAGGCAAAGACCATGACCGAAGAAAACATGAAGCACGAAGTCAGCGAAAGCTGAGTACGAACAAGCTATAATGGAATCCTAAACTAACATGCTTCACTCAACGATATAATAATCCACATGCAAAGCCATTTAATAACAAGTAATCATGGAGATAAGACTCGACACTTGACACGACTCTTCACTCATATATTAATTAAGAACTAGCTTCGAACGGGTAAAACACAAATATCCATACAAGGAAGAAAAGGGGTGTTGGAAGCCAACCACACACCAAAACAATAATTAAATAAATGAAAGTCGGATCATACCGATTGTCGGCCCATACCGACGGAATTCCCGCACTTAAAAGAAAGAATGAAACAACGTCTTGTATCATTCAAGGAGTACAAATTTTTCGGCAAGACCCCCCCCCATTGTTCATACTCAAGATATCTATGTTCCAAGAGTTTTGAAGCTCTTTCGGGTTGCACTTTAGGTTAATTAATATTTTATGCACAAGGTGAACTCAAGACACAACAACAAGTCATAAAATACAAGCAACCAACAATGGCACTTCATTTTAATCCTTTAGGACTTGTAATCAAACATAGGACTCAAGTGATATTACTCCCATTGTTCCTTCTCAATATACTATTGAGATAACCCGACATTGCCAGTTAACAAGCGGGGTGTGCCCATAGCATGAATAATCCTTAGTTCAATTCACATAAACTTCTCAATCATACCCTACAGCGGGGTAGAATAAATGATGCACGGCGGCATAAAACTTGGCTCAAAGTATGCTAGACATCCCGTACAATAGCATAAACATAATCCCTTGCCTGTGAAACACTCATACATGCATATAAACTTGAACAACATGCTTGACATAATTCAGCGATTATGATAGATCACAACATGACTGTTCGCATAGGCTTTACAATTCAAAAATAAACCACAACATGCTTGTTCACCAATCAAACATGAATTCCATAATACATCCAGTCACAAGATTCACAAATAATAATAATCACATAGTCCTCATGAATTTGGTGGCCACCCTAGGCATGTACGTACCTCGGATATCTAAGTACGGGGGCCACTTTGCGAATCACAATCAAGGCTAGAAATCACCTCCTATAATTAAAATACTGAAACTTAGTTATTATCCATGCTTACTAAATTTCCAGCAACTTTTAAGAATTTTTAAACCTTTGATTTAATTAGAAATTGGTTGTTCATACTTACAATAATAGTCTTACTTGAACAACTAAAGTCCTAGTACGAAAATATTGATATTTCGCCTTTAAAATCATTAAAATCAACACTTTAAAGCTTTGAATTAAATCTGAAAATTAGATTTGATTTCCATAATTGAAAACGACTTTAAATTATGCAAATCAATTACCCATTATATTATGATTAAAACCCTAATATTAAAAACCATAAAAATCACGTTTAATCGTTAAAAATTCAAGCTTTAATAAATAATCAAATCTGAAAATAATAAATCTTTTATTTAAAATCATCCTCATGAATTCAAACACGTAAAACATCACAATACGGTGTTCATAACCGTTCCCAGCAGTTTAATTAATCAAAATCAATAATAATAATATAATTTTAAAATAAGGAATTAAAATAGAATAGGCAAGGAAGAAGAGAATTATACCAAACCGACGTCTAACACGGTACAATCACGAATTGAATGTAATTGGGTCAAAAATAATTATCAGAACACAACAAAACACACAACACACACGAGGTCGTGTGCGTGTGTGCGCGAGGCATCGAAATAACAAGCAACAGGGGCGGTGTCGCACGGCAACATGCGACGAGAGCAAGGCTCGGCTCGGCAGCAGGCGCGAGCAAGCGAGAGAATGTGAGTGTGGGCGAGTGTGTAGGCGAGCATACGAGGGACATCAGCACAGCGACGCAACACAACAACATCAACACGCAACGATGGGCGTGCATGCTGGGCGAGAGCACGACGAGAGAGACGCGAGGGAGTGTGAGCGAGAGGCGAGAGGTGTTGTGCGAGAGGCACGAGCACGCAGGCACGAGAAAGGCAACGAGCAGCGGCTCGGTTGCTTGCGGGCAAGGGACGAACGAAGGAGAGAGGGCCGAAAGGAGAGAGAGAGCACAAGGGAGGAGAGAGAATTTCTAAAATTTTAAAGGGGGATCATTAATGAGGGAGGAGTGTATTTATAGGTTTCTAATCCCTAGTGGGCTTAGGTTTAGGGGGTTGCATTCGGCTTTGAAAATTTAGTTTGGACTAGGATTAGAAGCTTTTAAACTCTGTTGGGTTCACCAACTGCATTGGATTGGGCTCGGAATTTATTTAAAACATGACCCAGTAAATCTTCCAACTTTAAAATAAAATAATAAAACTATTTAATTTATTTCGGAATATAATAAAATAATAATTATATTATTTTAAATAAATACATTTAAATCATCATTAAATGCAATCTAATTTCTAAAAGTCCCAAAAATACTTTACAAATAAAATAAAATATATTTATAAATTCAGAAAAATACGAGGAATTACAATCTAATGCAACAATTTATGAGCTGATGCAAGGGCCCTTACCATCTTCATGGATTGTTGACTTAGTGTGTGTTGCAATAGTTGTTTGAAGCTAATGAAACAACCATGCCATATTTAGGAACCTTTGCAATACGTATAGTGCAATGCTCAAATGGAATTAATTGACCACATCAGTAAGCCTTCTATAATATTTCTCCAATTTGGAAAATATAACAACACAAATAATGGACAATAAAAGTTAATATTTATTAAATGAATAAGAATAATGCACAATGTTTACCTGGTATAAGGAACATGTTTTGGTTTTGCCATGTCATGACAATGTTCTGCGTGAAATTTCCAACTTTTCAAAACTTGTACTCTTCATGAAATTTAAATTGAATGAATGTCGGACAATTAAATCTACACAATTATTGGTTTCGGTTCTTATTTTCTATTTGGTAAATTGATCCACTTTTGATTTCTTTGACCCTGCACACGACACACTAGCTTCTTTGAAATTAGGTGTCCATCTTTTCTGCTTTTAGTAGTTGAATCCTTTCGAACTCCAAAACCTTTAACCTTTTCGTAGGTGTATTAGAAATCAATACACTCTTCCAATGTCTTCTACTTGAGCATATCCATGTCATCTACATCATAATCTTCTAGTATTTACCAATCTTATCCCATATTTGCTCATTAATAAAGTAGTCAATTGCCTTCTCTTTGGATGGCTCAACTTCGTCGGCTAATAACTTAGTTTCACTACTGGAATCATCAATGTCATCTTCACTAATGTCTTTAAATTCCAATTCAACATCATTAGTCTTCATTAATTGATCGTCCATTGTGTATAATCCAGAAAATCTTAAGTCCTACATAATTAAAGAAAAATATATACATAATAATTCTAAATCGTATTGGGTAGTACATAAAATTGTAAATCTTATTCCATAATAAATCATACGGAGTATTCCATAGTCTTTAAGTTTTTGTTGGTTACGTCACTTCAGATGAAAAATACTATGGAATATCATTGGTTTTTACAATTTAATAACGTCGGACATTGATTTTTAAATTTTTGTTGCAGTCAACGCTCAACCTAATCATCACACACTCCACAAATTCATCGACAACCAATTCTATCAACAACAACAACAACATCAACAACATCAACAACATCAACAACAACAACACCACCAACAACAATCAACAATTACAGTTATCCATGGAGAACCGATTATCTAGGTAAATAATTACAAAATATATCGTAATCGGTTATAGGTTATATAGTATTACGCACAACGCATTTGGTTTTATCTGGCGGAACCAGAAGTTGAAGTTTGGGGGGGGGGGCAAGGGTTCACATACGATCGAATATATTATCTTTGTCTCAAAAATAATACGAATGATAAATTTTATTGCACATAATATTTCAAAGGTTGAAGTAATATTCCTTCGATTTTCTTAAGTTTTATTCAAAGCAGTAGAATAAGAGAATAGAGATTGAAATTAACAGATTTATAAAATATTATAGAGTTCCACAATATAGAGAAACACACAAAATTGTTGTAAATATTTTAAACACATTGTACATTTAAGTACTCCGTATAACATATTTGTGAATTTTAGATAAGAGGTATTGAATTTATGAACTTTTACCCAAAAAATTGAACCAAGATGTACGGTTATTTTCATAAAAGCTGTAATACGGTTGTATAAATAAGGTAGTAGCACGTACTATTGTAACCCCTCAAAAATATAAAAGTACAAGTGAAAGAGAAAAAGAAAAAGGATTTAAAAAAGAAAAGAAAAGAGTGTGCTGCAGGTTCGAACCCGGGAGCATCGTAACATCAACACACATTCAAACCAATTGAGCTACTCATAATATGTAGTCTTCACATGCATATTTAATATTTTTCTTAACCATAGGGGGGGCCATGGCCCCCGCCAACCCCCCCTTGGTTCCGCCCCTCTATAAAATAGAACAAAAATTAATTATATTGTCGACAACACTAACACCAAAAACGACAAAAGGAGAGGATTATAAGACTTACAAAGGTGCGAGAATGATGATGAGAGGCGAGAAGGGCAAGACACGAACAAAATAGCAGCCACCACAATGAAATAAAAAAAATATCAAGGAAAGAGAGGAGGAAATACGTATTGCATGAGATAGAAGAAGAGCAAATTAGGGTTTTTTATATTTAAATTTCTAAATAAGTATCAAATCTATACATTTTTTAATATAACTAAATTAATAAATTAATGTAGTAGTGCACGTCATTCATTGTAAAATTTTCGGAAATTTTTTATTATTTGTTGTTTGAAGTTATTAGACGTAATACTCCCTCCGTTCCTAAATATGTGTCCAGTTCCCATTTATGGCGTTTCCTTTTATGTGTCCACTTTCCGTTTTTGGACATACACCTTTTCCACTTTTCTATACACTTTTCCCACTTTTCCATACACTTTTCCCACTTTTCTATACATCATTATTACATTTTCTTACACATTCTACACTTTTCCCACTTTTCAATCACCACCTCCACTTTTATTTATATTTTATCAATAAACAATTATCTACTTTTTCCTTTCCCAAAAAAAAAACATTCATAATCATTACCTCTTACACACCATTCAATTTTATTAATTACCGTGTACATGTCTAAAGTGGACACGTATTTAGAAACGGAGGGAGTAACACAATCAGATGTTTCCGTTGTATTTATTTCAAAAGGCTAATTTTCATACGGAATAAATCAAATAGAAAACAGAAAAGTCGATGTCAACCGGCGGTCAAACCAGTAAAAAAGGACTGTACTCGACCATTGACCTCCTGAACAATCTAAACAGCACAGTTGTCGGTAGACAGTACTGGGAGAATGCTCAAATTTGGCAGCAACTTCAACGGCGCTCAAGGCTTCAACTTCATCCACGGTTTCCGTCGTCTGGTATTCTATTCAACCTCAATTTCAACCGAATCCAACCCTGCATTCGTTAATTACTTGGTGGAATCTCTAGGGTTTCCCACCCAACACGCTCTCTCCACTTCCGATAAGCTCTCTCGCGTTCGTCAACATCGAGGTGTGAAGAAGGTTGGTGATTTCAATTTCGTTGAAAATGCTGATTCCGTTATTAAATTCCTCACCAAAATTGGATTTGAACATTCTCATATACGAAATGTTGTTGTCTCTGCGCCAGAAATTTTGCTGTGTAATGTCAACAAAACCCTAATTCCTAAGACCCAAACTATTCACAAAATGGGTATTTCTGGGCCCGATTTTATTGAGGTTGTCAAGGTGAATCCTTCAATTCTTTTGTTGGCCTTGAATTCCAAAGTTGTTCCTGCAATCCAAGCTTTGAAGGAGATTATGGGTTGTGATCTCCATGTGATTGCCATTTTGAAGAAATCACGTGGCAAGAGGTTTTATTGTATTTCTAGAAATCTGGTACCAAATGTAGCTTTGTTGAGGAATTACGGAATCCCCATTGAATCAATCCAGAAATACGTACTTAAGTTATCAACCGCTCTTGTCCAGAAAACTGAATTATTAAAGGATGTAGTGATTAGGGTTGAAGAGAAGTTGGGGATTCCTCGAGACTCTCCACAATTCTTGTTTGGAATCCATTTGCTGTCCTCTCTTACCGAGAAGAATATTCAATTGAAAAGGGAAATTTTTAAGAATTTCGGTTGGACTGAATCTGATGTTGTTACTCTTTTCAGAAAATGTCCTACCTGCTTTGGGTTATCTGTTGCTTCAATCAAGAAAAAGTTGGATTTTCTCATGAACGAGCTGAATTACGAGCCTAGTTTCTTGGCAATGCAGAGTAACCTGTTAACTTGTAGCTTGGAAAAGAGAATAGTGCCTAGACATAAGGTCCTCCTAGTCTTGAAGGAGAAAGGTTTAATCAAGATAGAGTACTCTTTTATAACTGCCGTAAAGCTGAGTGAGTCTCAGTTCTTGAAGAGGTTTGTGCTACCGTTTACAGAAGTCCATGAAGTTTATCGCGAACATTCTGGCACTAGTTTGGAGGTGCTAACTCTAGGATCATCAAAACCAGATTCCGATGCCACTTCATGTTAGGTAACTAGATAAGTGTGCAGTTTAGGATGCAACATTCAATATTGCGACTTCAATATTTTTACCAAAAACCCACCACTGTCGTTACTGTATTATTGTATACTGATTTTTTCTGCTTAAAAGCTGTTTTCTTGTGTTATTGTTTCTTGAATGTACCTGTACTTTTTTCTGTTCATGGTTGACAGTTTAATTTTAATGTCTGATTTTTAATTCTCGGGGGCTTACTGTCCTTTCCTTCTTCGTTTATATATAGTGGGGTTGAGGCCTATATTATCCTGATCCTTTCCATTCCTGAATTTGTTACCATGAGTTTAATGTTTGTATTGAAATCTTGTAGGAAGAGCCTAAAGCATCATAGGTCTAGGATCCTTTGTGGTTTTTGGTTCAATCAGCATTGTGCTCTAAATTGGAAAGCAAACAGTAGAAGATTTGAGCAACAGAATGAGAGAGAAACGAGCATGTATTTTATTCAGTTGTATTGGTCTGAATACATTTCTCTTTGTCATATTTTATAGCAAAGCCCTACTCCCATTATATTTAGGAAAGAGGCTATAATAATTGTACATAAGCTTTTAGAGTTTTAGGTATAATTGAAGCAAAATATCTCCTGAAAATATCTACAAATGGTACATAAACTTATCATGTGCTCGTTGTGGGTTGGATCAACTGGCTTGCAATTGCCATTGTCATCCTTCAACACTCCGCCTTAAGTCAGGAGTTGGTTTTGGAGAGACTCCTTGCTCCGACAGTAAGTGTACATGATTCGGAATATGTATGGACTTGTTTAGAATACCAATTGGTCTTGAGTAGAAATTATTCAGGCTTGATTGTTCCATCTGCAATCTTGTCTCTCACAAAAGGAAAATCTACTTCTATAGGCTTTGTTCTTTTATACTGGAGGATTATCAACTGTTTGTTATAACATTTCAGTAGAGCAAGATTGTGATTCCAGTGCCCGAGAATCCCTTAGCAACTTTGTGAGCCTAGTAAGTACTCATGTAGTTAGAGACATTATCATGTACTCCGCATTGTATTTTTTTTTTCTTGTCAGGTTAATCATTGATACTCCCTCCGTTTTTTTGTTACACTTTTCTATTTTCATTCGTTTTTTTGGTTAGTTACACTTTTACTTTATTCTTATTTTGGGAAACTATTATTAACGACCTTTTACCTTAATACCCCACACAAACTCCATTTGCGACTTTCTCTGCTATTTTCTGTTTCATGAACCCCACTTTTTCTTACACAAAGCATTCAGTTTTCTCTCTCCTACTCTCCTAAATTCATGTATTCACAGTAACCAACAAAAAAAGAACAAAGGGAGTGCATAGAGTTGGTTTTGATGGGAAGGATTTTAGGAGAACATTTCTGTGTGTTTTTGATACTGCTTTAAAATCCTGAATCAGCAAGGGGTTCTGAGAGGATTATTGTTGATACCCATTTTAATGCTTTGGCTTAGCAAATACACTTATATTATATCCTCTAAGACCTTAGGGACATGAAGTTCAGTTTGGTTTGGGTTACTTTGGATTTCTCAGAAGGTGACAAATTAACATGATGCAAAAATAACAAGCAGTAAATAAAAAGGCTAAGCATGTCCTTGGAACTCTTTTAGATGAACCAGAGGTAATGAATTTACAACCCTCAGAATATTCTTTTAGAAGAATACGTTTCTTATTATTTGGCCCTAGCAGACAGTCAAAAGTATAACACCTAATTATTTATAGGTTGGTGCTCACTTCAATTAAATTTTTTCTTGAAGGATCTTGATTGATAATTATGATAAATGATAATAGCCTGCACTTTTTAAGAACACCCATCTGTGTTCATAGAATGAATTATGGTGTTCATTTTTCTTGTTTCTGTTTCATTTCACATCCGTCCTAATAGCTTGTCATTAACTCATTATATTGGTTTTTATTAGACGGTTCTTATTGTCAATGTATTTTTAAATTTTAACTATTAAATGCTAGTTTCCTCAAACCAGCTGCTACCTTGTGTTTCCTGGATGCAGCTACACGTGTTACTACTTGCTCTGCGTTGTTGGACAGTTTACTGTCAGTTTTTAGTGGCTTACTTTTGCTGTCCATCCACTTCCTTTTTCATTATATGTTGCAGGCTTGTTGTCCATTCATTGTTTGATCTAACTTTAGGACCTCTTGTTTTTAGGTTACTCAAAAACTCAACTCTGTATGAAATGTTTGACTTGGTGTCACACATATGATGCTTGGGTCAGGAACTCAGGATTCTTGGATTGTCATACTTCATAAAATAAAATTAACTAAATGGTGCTAGTTTCATTCTAGTAGTTAGTCATTTTTCCAGTTTGATTCCACTATGGCCCTTAGCTATTTTCCTCTTTTCTTCATTTTGCTAGCTATTTTATCACATAACTAAGTTTATTAGAAGAAGCAAGCTTCATTCTGGGATTTTAGCTATTGGGATTAGCTTGTCTGCATTGATTGATAAAACCAGAAAAGAAAGTACACTGTGTAAGCTATATTGTAAATTATAAATGTCTCTGCTTTCCATTTGCATTGCTCATTTGCTTGTAGTAAACACATATGTCCACCCTTTTAGTATGAGAGTACCAGCATATTCCAATGTCTGTTATTACAGTTGATGAAATTAATTCTTTAACATGTTAAAACTGTGAATTAGCCTTTAGTCAATGCCTCGTCAGTAACCTTTCTATTGTCAAAATACTCTTACGTTGTATCTGGATTTAAGGAATTTGGGTCAATACATATCACCAAGGCTACCAATCTTAATGAAACAGCTTGAAATTATTGCACCTTGCTCTATCCCTTTCATTTCAGATTAGTGTATTACGTACCATGACATCGCCTTTGGTCTGTAGTAGTTATTTGGGTCATTATTCTCCCGAAAGACAATCAAAATTTATATGGACTTGGTTCAAGGATCAGCCCAGAGCCTAAGTTTAAGAAATAGCTAAATGTTTGACTCAAGCTTAACTTGGATGTTAAATATCTTGCTGCCAATGCTGGAGTTTAGACGTTGGTGATACAATTGAGACTGGTGTGTCTGGTAGATTGATGCAACTATCTGTCTATGTGTTCAGAGATTGATGCAACTCCTGGGTGTGAAATGCTTAGGTGACTTATCAGAGATTTATGCAACTAGAAATCTGTCGATGTTTCCAGAGATTGATGAGTGTAGTTTATATAGAGTTTTTTTTTTCTGGGTGTGATATGCAATAATTAGGTGTCGTATCAGAGATATATGGAACTAGTATAGTAGTATCTGTCAACATGTTCAGAGATTGACAAGTTTAGCTCATATAGGTTTTTTTTCCTGGGTGTGAAATGCGGTAATTAGGTGTCATAGAAGGGTTTCAGCAGATTATATGGTCATGAACTGGACAACAGATGCATTATGCAGATGTATGGTTTACACTTCGGTTTACTGGGTTATAAGGGAAACCCTGGTGACTGCTAAGTGCAATATAAAATAAAAACTTGAACGGCCTATAGATCTTAAGCTGGTCTAGAACTTAAGCCGGTCAAGGGAAACCCTGGTGGTTGCTAAGTACAATATAATTTAAAAACTTGAACAGCTTGTAGCCGATCAAACATTAGATGAGGTGTGATTGGACTTGGGCTGTTTTGAAAACTAGGTGTAATGTTCATATGCAAGATGAAGTGCTTGAAATTCATTTTTTTTTCTTATTGTAAGAACATGGTTGGAAATTTTATCAGGATTGTGTTCTAGCTCCTCCATTTGATTGCATATTTTATTTCTGAGCTGACAAACATTGCTGTTTCTTTTTCTTGTCAAATTCTCCGTAGAACTAAAAAATTCCTTGAAGCTTGTTCTCTGTTACATTTGTTCTTAGTCTTTTGTTATTCTTTAATTCCCCCCTCTCTTCCTCTTTATGTCATTGAAGATATTGTTAAAAGTAAGACCTGTCTGTAATTCTTAGGAGTTTATACAGCTTAAGTGAATATTTCACAAAGTCGTTTCAATTTGGTGCTGGGAGATCACAAAATTTTGGTTCAAAGGTTTGTTTCATATGCTTATTTGAATGTTACTACTAGATGAATGCCATTTAGATGGTGGACAAGGGTGCACAATTAGCATGGTGCATCAAGAGAACACAAGTAATAGAGGCCATTAAAGAGGAATATATAATTTTTGTGCCCGACCTTAAAGATTTTTTAGCCTATCTTTTTATCTGTAATTCTGTATCTTTGTATCTAAATGCTTTCACATTTAACAAAAGTACCTCTATAATTATGTTGCTATATCTATTTCTACTGGGTGAGTAACTGATTGACTGATCTCCAGAGCTTTATGTGTTCTGCTGCATCATAGTATCTTGCAAGTCTTTGCATCATTTCTCTCTGCTCTGTTATTGTGCTCGATGGCCATATATTTTGAAAACAATATTTTTTAAAAAATTTACTGGCAGTTTTTGCTCTTATGATGGCCATGATCGTCATTTGTTGTTGAACTTGGTTCAAAGTTAGGGTAGTCTAATGTATCAGGATTGATTTATAACTTGTTTTTTTTTTTTTAATCTGTGATATTGTAGGTGGATGTGGCCTCTCATTCAAGGGAGGACCTTGTAGGGAAATTGCAAGTCAGTATGGTTTCTTGATATGCAACGTTGTTGCCTTGTTGGTTCAGTCATTTGATAATAGTTTTTTGACGGAAGTTTTTCATATAGGCCAGGTGAGTGCCATCTTTTTGTAATCTCGGGCTTATTGCATTACCGTGTGTTTGAGGGGGGATTTGGAGGGAAGAAAAGGGAGAGTAGCATTATGATGGGGAGGAAATCGGAATTGCAAGCTCACTCGACCATTCCACTCCCTCCCTTACCTTTCTTCTCCTTCACTCTAATGATTGCTAATGAGTAATGACACACGTTGTTAGCCTAATATGAGACTCCGAGAGTGATCTCTCTCTAATTCCCCGCATTGACTTTCTGAAAGATCAAATTTCAGGTCATGACCAAGTTTTCCCTGCAGAGCCAAACAGGAATCGGAATGTTGTGAGGATGACATGGTGGATGTGGATGTGGATGTGGATGTGGATGAAACAGGGGATATATCAGGTTGGCTCGCATGCGAAATGGTATAAAATATTCCGACCTTCATTTCTTTCTCATGTTCTGGGGAAACTGGAAAGTTATGATACCCAATTCTTTATATTTTGTAATCCTCTCTTTAAAATTGTGCAGTATGATTCAGCATAGCTGGAATAGTTCATGCGGCTGGAATTATCAATATCTGGATGGGCCTTATTAAAATTCTACCCATTCTACCCTCTATAAAATTGAATTACTAACCTCTAGCCATATCTTGAAGATTATCGTTTTTCAACAGAGAAGGAGGAGAAAACGTGTATCTGCGCCCTTTTCGGAGTAACAAGGTCATTGTTGGAGAAGAAACGACTTTCTCAGAGATGAAATTGATGCAAAGGCATGAGAGAGAAGGAGGGAGTGTCGTCGAAGAAGGAGAGTGTGAATCGGAACTCAGGGATGAAGAACAGTAACTTTAGAAGTTGCTTTGTTGAATTTGTCAACAATAAGCCTCCCTCTTACATGCACTGGGGTGCACGGTGTACCCTCTCACATTTTCTCCTTACATGTGAGGAGAAAATGTGATAGTGACCACTAATGAGCATAAAAATACTCTTGGGGTATACGGTGCACCCTGGTGCACCCAGGTGCACCTAGTAATTTTCACAAACTAACTACTCCAAATTAAAATTTTAGATAAATGAAGGTTAACCAAATTTTTTATTTGACCATGCATACAAAAATTAGAACATTTGTTAGTTTACTATCCGAACGCGTGACACTAAATGTATGGACTAATCGTGCTCAATAATTAATACGAAGGTATTACTTGAACACAAGAAGAAAGAGAAGATACATGATGTAGAACCGTAGAGCCTTAGAAGTGGGGATGGACATGGATCAATGACCCTACTCGGACCCGGTTTGACTCGCCCTATTTTTTGGGGTACGAGACCAATTATTTGAGACTCATTGTTTGGGCGGATCTAGGCCCAAATGCTTAAAAGGGAAAGAGACTAACTATATTCTTAGACCTAGACTTTGTCCAGATCCGACCCATAAGCCCGTTCAATTATT
Organism: Spinacia oleracea; assembly: GCF_020520425.1. Taxonomy (NCBI): domain Eukaryota; kingdom Viridiplantae; phylum Streptophyta; class Magnoliopsida; order Caryophyllales; family Amaranthaceae; genus Spinacia; species Spinacia oleracea. The sequence goes on along the minus strand of NC_079491.1, from coordinate 27,843,185 downwards.
TAAGTAATACGGAGTACATTATTAATTAACTTGTTTTTAGACATATTTTTAGCTTGGATTGTAGGGGAGGTAATATTCATTAACTTATGGGTATTTTATATACAATTGTTTAAATGATTATCAAACTATTGGCCTAGAAAATTTTTACTGACAAATACAGAGTAAGGTTGAAAATCAATAAAATTTCAACATCCATTTCAGATAATAGCATACCCATTAGATCTGGATATGGATCTGAACAATGAATCTAGGGTGGGTTTGGGTGCTCGTCAAAATATGGGATTGGGGTTGGGTTTGGGTCTCACGTGACCCACCCCAGACCTGACCCGCCCTGTGCCATCCCTAACTTAGAAGTGTACATAGAACGTAACCTGGAAAGAAAAATAGTTTTAGTACGCACTTGTAGGGGTGTAAATTGGATGGATTGGATTGGACTTTGTCAAGTCCAAATCCAATCCGAATTTTGTTGGACTCGAATATTTAATTCCAAGTCCGATCCAAAGCTTTCACGAGTCCGATCCAGTCCAATCCGAATAAATTTTCTTAAGTCCGAATCCGATCCAGTCCGATCCAATTTTTTTTAATAAATCTTATCGTTCGTACTGTAAAATAATTGTAAACCCAATAAATACTTAAATAATGTCTTGGTAAAGCTACACTATATGTAGTAGAAATCAAATGTAAACAAAATGCAAACTTCGGCCCTTCCATAAATGCAAATCAAAATGTTAACGAAAATGAAAACAAAGTATTAAGAAAATTAAACCAACCAAAATACTTCGTACATAGCTACGTAGATTGATGATGATTATTGGGCTATGTTCAGGAAATTATGGCTACAGCTTTAAAATAATGGCAAGACTTATGAAAGTGTGGAAAATTAGGGAACAATGAGAGAGAATTGAAGTCATACAACATAGCCGTCAGAAGAGAGGGAGCAAAAAATAAGTTTGGAAAAAATAAGGTTACGACTTATTTTATAGGGTAAATATAAGCTCATGACAAATATTAGGGTTAGGGTTTTGGTTATAAACTTAATAGAGTTATTACCCATAACATAAACACACCAGCCTGTTCTTGAACTTCCAGCTCCAAAGTCATATTATGTCAAGGCCCAAGAACCACAAATTTCAACATTTTTTATAGGATAAATAGCTATATTTATAGAATAAAAATTATAAGCTTTGGACTTAATTGGGTTTTTGGACTCCAATGAGGTGAGTCCAAGTCCAGTCCGAAAAAAATTGGACTTGAAAATTTGAGTTCGAATTCGATCCAAATTTTTTCAAGTCCGGTCCAGTCCGACAATTTGGATTGGATTGGATTGGATTTTGGACTTTTCCAAATCCACTTACACCCCCACGCACTTGTTATCTACATTTGGAAAATTTGTCAAATACAACTATAAAATGTTTTCAATTTGAGTATTACAACATCAAATTTCTAAAGTTGTAAAGCCAACATCAAAAATCTTCCATGACTCTCGATATTCTTTTAGCTAATTTTATTTTATGTTCTTAACATCTTAAATTTTTAATTGATCAATGGCGAAAAAATTAATTAGTTCACTGACCAACCTTTAACTTCTATATCAACGTACACAATTATGTAGGCTTGATAAAATTCCATATCAAAGTACAATCACATATCAGATTGCGGACAAGTAAGGTTGGGCTTCTTTTTTGTTGTTGTTGTTGTTGTTGTTGTTGTTCTTGTTGTTAACTTGCTGAAACTTTGGTATCTCGTTATTTATACAACTTTAACGTGTATTTTAGTCTCTATGTTCCACATGAATTTAGCATTCTTAGAACAACTATTGAAATACACAAATTCTTATTTACAATGGGTGATAAATATTGTACACCGGAGTAAAAGTTAACTCAAACTACTTCAAAGTTAAGCTTATATATGTAAAAGTTATATACTTTTAGTGATAAAATTTTTTCATTTTAATAAAACTTATTTCTTCAAATCACTAATAATGCATAAAATTAATCATTTAACCCTTTAAAATGTTTATCTATCAACTTTTTTTTTACTAATATAAAAGTTAATCAAAAGTAAGTTAAAGTTACAAAAAAATGAATAAAAGTTATCTTGGTGTACAATAAATTTATTGTACACCTTGTGCGCGCAAGACCTTTTGTTTGAAATATACGTGCGTTGCACGTGGTTGTTTTTGAAGCGTAGTTGTACTTATTTGCATATGAGTTTATATGTACACACAAAATTAAGAAAATAGCTTGTAATTGTGCTAAATTGCTAGCTATATTTAGCTTAATACCTCTTCTACCGAGACTCTGTTTGTTTCAATGAACAAATTTTTAAATGAAAAGGATTTTCCTTGGAAAATAATTTTCAAAGGAAAACCCAAGGGACTATAGTTTTCCTAAAAGAATATAGAAGTGAAAATGAGATGTGGATAGGAAGAGAGAAAAAGAAATATAAGGGGTTAGAGAAGAAAATTTAAGCATTCCTACTTTTCTAAAAGAAAGTTGTGTTTCTTGTAGAAAATGTTTCCGTCTTTGGAAAAATTATTTCTCATCCTTAACAAAACAAACAAAGGAATGTGAAAACCATTTTCTAAAAAGGTGTTTTAAATCAAAACAATCGGAGCCAAATGGGGAAAAATTAAAAATCTAGTGGAGCGTTTGGCATTCTTCGTACGTAGTACTCCCTCCCTCCCTAAAAGATTGATCCGTTGTAATTTTTTGGGTCAAACATGAAAATGTTTGACCATGATTATCATTAGCATATAAGAAATAATATAGTCATGTGGTGTCTTGTTAGATTCGTTTCAATGTACTTGGTATATTTTTAGAATATGAATTTTTATAATTTTAACGCGTTTAATATTAGAGATATTTACGTTTTAAGTCATGTCTTGAGACAATGAAAAGTCAAATGGGTGAAACTTTTAGTGACGGAGGAGTATGTAACAAAAAATGATTCGGAACAAAAATCTTTAAAATAAAATAATAATAGAAAAAAGAAAGACAAAATGGTCCAAAACAAATTAAATTACACAACAACACTTTAGCCTCGTTCTGTTGATGTTGGCAAGACTTGAGCCTTGGGTTTGGATTCTAGAAGAAAGGCTTAGAAGTAAAGGATAAAATAAAGCAAAAGAATATGCATTACACACGTTCAAATCGATTTTGGCATATCCACGCTGCTAAAATTTTGGCAGCATGCCCATACAACTTTTTGGCAAGTCCGCGCAACCAGTTCTAGAATGTAAACTTTAGTTCTTGATCAATAACAATAAGATTTAGGTTGCACGTTTGTGCCACATTTTGGCAAGTCCGTATAGACCTATTTCTTGCTGCGATTATTTTATTTGTTCAAGGAGTTTTTTCCCTTTTTGTTCCACAGTCAGTTTTAGTTTTCCACGTTTATTTATATTTTAAGTTTCTTAGATTTCTCTTAGTTAGTGATCAACAACACTTTTGCTTCAAATAGTTTACCAATGTTTGATTTAGGAATCTCAATTCAATAATTGTTCAAGACATTTTCGATTTTGTTTTAAGTTTGAAGCTTCAAGTAATTAACATCTCTTCTCCCTAACTTATTTCCCAATTTTCTCCATTGTTGTGTCGTGTTGACCCGTTTAACTAATCGTATCGGAAATTTTTCACACTAATCCGTTTTTTCGTGTCCTGTTGTCGTGTTTGTTCAATAAAGTTGGTTCCACTACAAAAGTTTATCACCAAATACTTTGAATTACTAGCCGTTTTTTCTCAACAATAATCCCACCCATTTAATTAAATGTGTCGTGTTGTGTCTCGTTTAATTAAACAAGTCGTTCCTTGATACTAACCCGTTTTTTTCGTGTCCGGTTCGTGTCATGTTACTGTGTATTCGTATTGTGTCAGATTTTTCCAACTCTAGTACTTGATGCATTAAGCAAAAACTCGAGACATTTCATTAAATAAAACAAAAATGAATAACAACACACTGAATAAGAAGAAGAAGAAGAAGAAGAAGAAGAAGAAGAAGAAGAAGAATAGAGAAAAAAAAACTAACTTTCCCTAGTCGATGATTCCAAATCAATAACGATTATTGATGAATAGTACGAATCACATGACATAATCGTCAATAGATTTCAAGATATACCGTTAACGATAACTTTGTGTAAGACCGCTTTATCGAAAAGACCACTTTGATTGTTTAACTAATTGGTTTCATTACTTAACTGATTAGTTTCACTACTTAACTCATTAGTTCTAGTGCTTAACTAATTGATTATATTGCTTAACTTATACTTCCTCCGTTCATTTTTACTCGCAACATTTGTCACTTTCACGCATGCCAATGCACAACTTTGATCATTAATATATTTAATTCTCTTTAAGCAAAAATTATAAAAAATTTATATTTTGAAAATACACATTAAGACGAATATAACAAGATCTCACATGACTATGTTTTATCTTACGTATAAATCACCAATAATGGTCAAAATATAATATGTGAATAGTGTAGAAATCACAAACGTTGCGAGTATTAAAAATCGGAGGAAGTATAACACCAACACGGTCTTTTATGCAAGACTGTCTTATGAAGTATAAAAGTTTGATGTTAAACTCAACTTTTATTTATTTAAGCTCAAATTTATTGTTTTAATTCACTTTTTTAAAAACTTTTTTTTTTATTATTTTGTTACCAATATATTTAGGATTTTTTGGATAAAATCACCTTTTAAAGTTGCCACTTTTGAAATAACCACCTTATAAGTTTTTTTTTTTTAAATAACCACCTTTAATTTTCTTAGTTAAGGAAATCACCACCTAATGTAACTTCCGTTAGAACTTCCGTTTGTGGGTCCCACATCCAACTGCCATCTTATATTTTTCCTCATTTTCCCTCCATTTTCACTCGATACTCTCTCTCTCTTCCCCTTCTTTCACACTCTCTCTGTTTTCATATTCCCAACCATTTCTTCCTCTTCATTATTGCTCTTTCACCCTCCTCCCTCATCGCTTCTCTGTACTTTTCACCTCCAATCAAAAAAATTGAATCTCTCTTCTCTAATTAATTACAACCAAAAAACACCTTAGTCAAAGAAGTAGTGACCATATAGTATTAAAATTGTGCGATGGGCAAACGGCTGAATGTGACAAGTTGGAACAACTAAAAAAATAGAGGAAGTATCTCAACTCTGAAAACGTATGTAAAATAATTGAATTGCTGTAAATTCGAAGTAGTGGTAGTGAAATTGAGCAACTGGCATTTGCTTAGGGTTGACATTCGCAAGGTCAACCTCGCAGCAAGCAATGGGGAGCAAACCAGAAATGAGTAGTATTATACCAAAGTATATACGGAGTATTTTTTTTTTCTCTTCATTTATTACTTCTATAGTTCTATGTACAAGTAGCATTAGCTGCAAGCCTCCATCTTAACTAAAAGTATAGAACTTGTTATTCTTGAGGCCCCGTTGTGCGGTCATTTTGAAGCGTGGGGTAATGCTAATGGCAATGATATGCGTGGGAGCTGGTTGTGGCATCCAAACCATAGCGCGTTGTCGATAAATTTTTATCCCACTCAAAAAGACAACTATCAAATTATCATTACTTATGGACTCAAGGATTATCAAATAAGGGATTTGAGTAGGGTTGAAGGGTTTGCTGATGATTCTGAATCTGTCATGGTCTCACTGGTAAATATGTCAATTTTATAGGACGGTGATTATCAATTCCTTCTGATATAAATTAGCTTAAAGCTCTCAGTAGGTGATTACCAGTTACTTTTTTTGTTAGCCACATAAACTTACAAACCCTGTTGTATTTATATGCAAATTGCTCATCAAAGCCACATTATATGGTAGGATTTATGAATAAATGAGAAAATAAACAGGAGCTCCGCAATAATAATAATAATAATCATGTGGCCCATCAACCTGCAACAATCAATTGAGTTTAAATCCCCAATTCGAAAAATCCCCAAATTCTACAATTGAAGAACCTTAATTTCAACTAAGCACAAATTACTTGTTTAACTACTCGCACCAAGCTGATAATTGGGAAAATGACGAAAATTGTTTGCTGATGAAATGTATTTGACAAATTGGAAGAGAAATTGAGTGAATTTGCGGATTTTGGAGATTTTTTTTGAACCAAGGTGTGTTAATGGAGGAAGAGATTACAAAGAGAAAGTAGGAAGGAAAAGAGGAGGAAAATATAATTTGGTCGTTGGATGTGGGATCCACAAACGGAAATTCTGACGGAAATTAACATTAGGTAGCGATTTCTTTAACGGAGAAAGTTTAAGGTGGTTATTAAAAATATATATATATATATATATATATATATATATATATATATATATATATATATATATATATATATATATATATATATATATATATATATATATTATGAGGTGGTTATTTCAAGAATGACAACTTTAAAATGTAATTTTATCCAAAAAAATCCATATATTTACAAAATACCGTATTATTTGCACTATTCAAATAAGTTGATAAATTCATTTCCCTCCCCAGTCCCCTCTATTCTTTTTTAACGACGAAACAAAACACCAGCAGCAGGATGCTCAAATTTCGCAGCAACTTCAATGGCGTCGAAAGCTTCAACTTCATCCATGGTTTTAGGCATCTTTTACTGTATTCAACTTCTACTTCATCTGCAACCTCAATTTCAGAAGAAGCCAACCCTGATTACGCGAATTACTTGGTGGATTTTCTAGGGTTTTCCAAGCAACAAGCTCTTTCCATTTATAAGAAGCTCGTTCACATTCGGCTAGGTCGAGGTGTGAAAAAGGTCAGTGACTTCGAATACGTTAAAAATGCTAATTCTGTTATCAAATTTCTCAAACAAATTGGATTGGAACAATCTCATATTCGAGCTGCCGTCGTTTCCGACCCCCATATTTTGTTCTGTAATGTTGACAAAACCCTAATTCCCAAGACCCTAGCTTTTCAGAAAATGGGGTTTTCTGTATCCGATGTTGTTGAGGTTGTCAAGGTGAATCCTTCAATATTTTTTACAGCGATGGATACCAAAATTATTCCGGCATTTCAAACTTTGAGGGAGATTATGGGTTGTGATCACCATGTGATTTCGATTATTAAGAAATCGCCTCGTATGAGGCTTTCCTGTGTTTCCAAACTCTTGGGGCCTAATGTAGCTTTGTTGCGGGATCATGGGATCCCCATTGAATCAATCCGGAAAATCTTACTTAGGAACCCATTTGCCTTGCTCCGAAAAACTGAATTTATTCAGGATACATTGATTAGGGTTGAAGAGAAGTTGGGGATTCCTCGAGACTCACCCCGGTTCTTGTTAGGTATTATGTTATTGGCCTCTGTTAGAGAGACGACTATCGAGTCGAAAAAACAAATATTTAAGAGCTTTGGGTGGACTGAGTCTGATGTTGTAACTCTGACAATATCAAGTCCTTTTCTGTTGGCACTTTCTGAAGCTAGCCTCAAGAAAAAGTTGGGGTTTTACATGAATGAACTGGGTTACAAGCCTAGTTTCTTGGCAAAGAAGTGTTTCTTGTTTACTTGTAGCTTGGAGAAAAGAATAGTGCCTAGACATAAGACCCTCCTAGTCTTGAAGGAGAAAGGTTTAATTAGGATGGATTATTCTCTTGTAACTTTCGTGTCATTCACCGAGTCTCTGTTCTTGAGGAAGTTTGTGCTGCCATTCAAGGAGGTCCATGAAGTTTATTCGAAACATGCAGGTATTAGTTTGGAGGAGCTAACTGTAGGATCGTCGAAACCAAATTCTAATACTGCTTGATGCTAGGTAAGCTTGCAATTTAGCATGCAATATTTAGTTTAGTGAATTCAGTAATTTCACCATAACAGCCACCAATGTAACTTTTACTTTTAAAAGCTAGTTCCTGCATATCAGCTGGTTCTCTGTATTTCACTGCTTCCTCGATGCAGCTATGCTTGCTGCTCTACGTTGTTGAGCAGCGTACGGTCAGTTTTTAGTAGCTTATTTTTGTTGTCCAATCACTACCTTTTCTGTCATGCTACATTGCAGGCTTGTTTCCCATCCATTCTTTGATATAGCTGTAGGGACTCTTTTTGTTTTTAGGTCCAGACTGCACTATCTATGATGTGATGTTATAAATGAATACTTGGTTGCTCTGAATACTTGGAATGTCATACATAAAATTAACTGGATTCATTCTAGCTGTCAGCTTTAGTCAGTTTCCGTTTTGATTCATTGGAGCTTTTAATTGTTTTGCCGGTTTGCTTCATTCTGCAAGCAAGTTAACCACATCAGTAAGTTGATTAGCTTGTGGATTGGCTTGTTTTCTTACAGGTTCTGTTACATATTTAATGTACTTCATTCTTTTCTAGTTTTCTCAATTAATACATTCAGATGACATAAATCTATACTCTCACACATATGCTCTATTGGATACTTCAGCTCATCAGATCTCGCTCAAGTAGCAAAAGCACATGCAGCCTAGGAATTGAAAAAGAAAATTGTACAAGCTGAAACTTCGTGAAATCGTGAATTGAACTTTGAGGTTTCACTTACATTTTTCCCTCGGTCTGCGTGTCAGTACTCGTTCACGATATTTAGGGATGCTCACTTCAACTAAATCAGTTCATTTAGGATATTACTGCTATTAACTTGTGCATAATTCGATACTACCTCATGTTTTTTTTGGGACTTGCATGTTACATTATGTAGTTTGAAATATTGTATCCACTTCTTCTTTTCTTGCCCCTTCTCATTTTTACTAATAGCTACACAGGACTTAGGATAATGTATTGTGGATACTTTCTCTCTAGCTTAGAATTGTGGTGAATATTTTGAGGCTCTCTGGTGCACCCTTTGTGCTCTGATAAACAATCTGTAGTTCTGAAGATAGGTCATCAAAATGGTATGCCCTGGTCTCTTAAATAATAATGATTGTCTCAATATCAATTTGGAAATTCTATTTGTATGTCTTTTTTCAAATACATGAATGATGAATTTAGCTTGCCATCTCATGTGTTTTTGTGGCTATTTTCTATGAAGATAAGTGTGGAAGCTAATCAGATGCCTCTTGTTGTATTTCCCTCTCTGTGTACAATTAGACATAAAGTAGTTGAAGCTGGACATGCATTGGCAGCCCAGCCCAGCCCAGCCCAGCCCTGATGTCCTTGGGTGAGGCTGGGCTATTGGCTGTAGGCCCCATTGAACTATAACCGGTCCCTGGCGTAACCTGGTTACTCATGTTATGGTCCAGTTCTCTATATTCTTCTGAATCCAAAAGAAGCCGGTGTAACGAATAACCCAAAGCCTTGGAAGGCCAGTTCAGGCAAAATTAAGTGAAAGGGGAGTAGCTGTTTTGTGTTAATTTCCCTCAATTATGTAATTTGTCCACATTAGCTGGTGCTCCTGTTTCAATTTTCCGTTCCAGTTTATTGTATGGCATCTTCATTTACAGAGGCATCCTCGTTTCACTCACCTTGATTTCGAGGGTATGTCTACCAAAAAACAGGAGATGAAGGATTATGGGTATAGTAGCAGGTGGGTGTGATTCTTCTGGTTACTTATTTGTGTGTTTAACTTTGCCTATGAGGTGTCTCGATTTCCAGGTTGACAGAATTATATTGAAGACAAGGGTTCCTCTTAAGGTGAGTACTTTGGTGTGCGGCAGAGTTTTAACAGTAAATGATATGCTCCAGAGGAGAAGACTATATAACTAGATATGTGCACGAGCATCATGAGTCGTGCCAATATCAAGTCTTGCTTGCATGCCTTCTTTCGTTGTGGAGGAGGCCTTTTGGTGTGTAAGGGATAGATAGATTTGTGTGTGAACTCTTAATGTGAATATTTCAGAATGTCATTTCAGTGTTTGACTCAAGCCATACATTTTTGTTCTATGTTGACTCAGGGCCACATTTTGTGTTTGTTAGATGCTCAAGCTCAGCAGAGTGTAAATCTGTAGGATGATTTTAAACGATAATGAACCCCGTTCGTTATACAATCCTTTGGAGCATGGATTTGTTGTAGAACGAACTTGTTTCAAAATTAGGATAGTGCAAGCTCTTATCATCTTTGAATTATAAATTTCACTTTTGATCTATGATGTTGGTGGTGGCTGATGTCTCACCTGGTTCGGTACACCAATTCTCTGCAGAGCCAAACGAGATCGAATTGGGACTAAAATCCCACCTTTTTTACCAAGGAAATAAGCGGCATCTCAAGTTGTTCAGAGCTACTGATAATCTTCTGTTACAGTTGCTCCAACTTAATATACAGAGGTTTTAACTTTTAAGGGGTCATTTTAAATTGATATTTGTTATTTTAGATTCTGTAAATAGTACAATTGACTTTCAAGTACGATCAACCGATCAAATTATTTATTTAACTCAATTTTTATTCATTTAATTTCAAAAGTTATTCGCTTTATTCATTTTCTCTTTTTTCACATTTTTTTGCTCTTCTTACAAAAATGCTATGCTATTTACACAATTTACAATTCACCGTATATCACAGTTATTGATTTTCAATTTTCTGATTTTAAGAAGCTTTTCTTGCTACTCCAAGAAATTAATGCTTTATAATTGGGTGGACTACACACAAGTGTAAGTAAAGATGGTTGTGGGCCGGGCAGGCCCGAAGCCCGACCCGGCCCGGCACAAAAAAGCACGGCCCGACACGAGCACGAAAAAAGCACGGCCCGGCACGGGCACGAAGTCGTGGGCCGGGCCTGGGCTTTAAGTTTATGGAAAAAGCACGACAAGGTACGGCACGGCTCGATCCGGCACGACAAAGCACGTTAAATTTAGTCAAATTAGCCTTAGGCACGACGGCCCGGCCCAGCACGAAAGCACGGGACTTGGGCCGGGCCTGTTTTTACTTTTCAGCCCGGCACGAAACAACGTGGGTTTGGAGTAGGCCAGGCCCGGCCCGGTTAGGCCCACGGCCCGTGGGCTCGGCACGAAGCCAGGCCCGACCCGGCACACAGCCATCTTTAAGTGTAAGGAGCTTTTAAAAGTGGACTACACAGAGGCGGTACTACTCGTGGGGTTATGATAGTATGTATGTATGGAATCGTGCATGAAGTATACGGCATGTTTATTTTACACCAAGTTGTTGTAAGAATTTGAAGTCCTTGGAAATAAAGTTGTAACCTGCAAGCTTAAGCTAGCTAATTCCAAGATTAGTAGTAATAGCACATGAGCTCTGCCATAATGTTACTTATACCCTGTAAGGTGACTTTGGTTAAGGTTTGGTAAAATAGCATCTTGTTAATTATTCCCTGCATTTCTAAAACTGTCATCCAAGTTCAGACTACAGACTACAGGACTACATGGAAACAGTCGATTTCACAGCACCAAACAGGGAACAATATCTTTTAAAAAAGTTGTGATAATTCCTTCAAGTTAGTACGACATAGTTACAACCTCAGTTCATCTAATCGAAACTCTAAATTCTAAATTCTAAATTCTAAATTCTAAATTGTGAAAACGATCAAGAAAGATGCTACCTTTTTACTCTTTTCTTGGCGGTCTTGGCAAGGGCATCGCAAATCTCCCTCTTTCGTTTAGAGTTATTATTGTTTTCATTGTTGTCTTTATTGTTGTTTCCACCAATGTTTTGTTCAGGCTTGCCTTGAGCTTGCAGTGCGTCTTTTACAAAGAATTTTAGCCTCCATAATGTGGATTCACTCTGTGCAACCAAAAACCCACGTCAATGGAAAATCCTTAAATCATCTGACAAAATATCCTCACAACACTGGAAAAGGAAAAAACTACCTGAGCGTCTATATCGAGGTCCACCTCCTCAGCATTTGCTATGAACCCAGGATTTCTCTGGGCGACGATCTCTAGAGCTCTACTGAGATCATCCGTGGATAGCCTTGTCAGGGCTGTGCCCAGTTGCCTTTTCTCTTCCGTTGATATTCTCCTGAAATTTGATGTTCCAATTCAGTAAAAAAAAAAACCCAAAAAACAATGAATTAGAGCTTGCAAACAAGTCCCTTGAATTTCCAGTCTGTTTTCAAGTTGATTCGGGTCATGTGCTATCATCAACTACTATGCACATAGAAGGACAATCATCATTTACCTGCACCTTTGAACCAGCTGTTCCCTAAGATCTTCAAGGTGTATTTCTGCCTCGAAGAGCTGAACATTAAGTTCAAGAGAGAAAAAAAGGGTCAAGTACAAATCTAGATATAACCACGGAATAGTGGATAACAATAGATGCATAAAGGCCATAAACATTGCCGGAAGGGAAAATGGTTACAATAAGAGCCATTTACCGCGATAAGCTTTCTATGAAAAAAGATATTTGTACCACATCTTCTTTACTTGACAATAAGCCAAACATCAGTTAGTCTACTCCACAGAAGTATTCAGAGTAACTGGAGAGGTTCAAAGAACTTCTGATATGTTTTGTATGGAGATCATTACTACAGACATTAGTGAAAGTAAATATGGTGTTTCAAGAATAACTGGTCATGTAACCATCAAAAAAGTGGTGATGAATTCATTTAGCTGGATCAAGTTATACGAGTCATTTAATCTCAAGATAATTATGGCGTTCGGAAACTACTATCGAAAAAGCTCTCCAGAAATGCGCTTAATTCACCCCTATAATAACGCCTGGAAAAAGTTGATCCAACCCGATAACCCAATCCAAACCCTACTTTAAAAGCGGGTCTAGGTTGAGATATTTGACCAATTGACCTTTTTAATCTACTTCCCAGTCCTTGGTTTCTATTATCTGCCGGTTCTCATATCTCCCTCTCTTTGACTTTTCTCTAACTTCTCTCTCTAATGAGTCTAATCGTCAAAGTAGTGAACCCTAATTTTACTATACCATTCTCTAAATTTCCCAATTTTCTTGATCCAATTTATGCTTCGTAGTTCGTACAACATTGTTTGTCCATTTCCGATGGAGCCAAAGATTCATTTGTTCTTTTGGTTGTGGGATGTAATGGACTAAATCAAAATGGCTCTTAAAACATCTTCGCTTCTATTCCATGAAGTAGAAGATGGTCGTCCCGTTGTCGTCCCGTTATCGCTTTTGGGTCAATTGGAAACAACCTCTCTGCAATTGCGTACACCCGACCCCCCCTTACCCCGCTTCTTGCGGGAGCCTCTTTGAGGCAATGGGGTAATGATAATGATAATGATAATGATAGTTCGTACAACATTGTCTCTCTCACTTAGAATCAATTATACTTAGCTAGTCCACCATTACCACCGCTTCACCAAGTCTACCAAGTACCACCACCTACGCCAAGTTTCACCACCACCAAGTCAGCTACCAGGCCAACCACCACCACTGCCCCATGTGCAATGGAAATAAATCTCAACAGATAGACTGTGCCGTCCAGATTTTCCGGTACCATCTAGGTGGAACCGTAACCGGAAATAAATTTTCTTGTGCCCAACCAAACAACATGTAGCAATTCCTAGGAAAAAAACTACATGGGAGATCATCTTCTCAGACAACATTACTTCGCATGTTCAACCAAACAAGCACTTATTGTCTGTTCATATTGAAAGTATATTGGTTTTTGGGAATTTTCAAATTCGGAATATTCTGCAAGTGGTTTTATATTTTGGTTATAATTTTTTTTTAAAATTATGATTTTACCTTAGAGATCTTACACAGCATGTTTGATAGGAACGTTGATTGCATGATTGCTACAGATACTCAAGAAGTTTCAGTAAAGCAAAACCCAATCTTTCCGAAAAAAGGAACAAACCTCATGGCACATATCTCTTGCCATTTTGGCATGAGTAACTTCTTGAGCTAGCTGCATACTAAGCTGTAGATGCGCTTCTTCTTCGTCTCGCCTTTTTTCCTGCAACAGCAAGATGGTTTTATAATCACGTGAAAGAATAATATAACATGACTCAACTCGTATATAACAAACAGCTAAACTACTGTGCACACACAAAGAATTTGTCTTATGATAACTGTAATCTCACCTCTTCCGTAACTTTAGGCAAAAACTGTAGCCACTTCCCTTCAAACTTTTCCAACAAGGTTTTCGCCATGGTATGGAAATCATTCTTTTCATCATTATATTTCATTGCATTCTTGAAAACCAACCTCACATCAGCACAAATCTCCCGCACATTTTTATAGCCACTACCATCCTTAGCTTCCATTTGTTTCTTTATCGTACTGAAATCCATAGGTTTTTCAATAATCTGGTAGAAACAGAAAAGGTGAGGAGGTAGAAAATTCCAGCAGCCAAAAAATTCAAAAGGCACACAGATTGACCAACAAAAGCAGATAAGCTTGAACTGTTCTCTTACGTAAAGCAATATCATTGTGCAGTACTGAAAATAAATTTCCTATTTGACATCTGCTCTCCAAGATGGAACTTCGACAATCACTTTCTCCAGTTATATCTTAGTAAAACATGAGGGAAGAAACTTTTGAAGACAAATCACAAATCAAACAAGAATATTCTTACAACTTCTAACAAATTAATGGTGAACAATATCAAACTTTGACCACAAAAGATCAAACAGAAATGTTTTAGGATGAACAGAGTAGTGTTCACAGAATACAATTAAAAGTGTTAAACTACTGAAACAAAATGAAAAAAAAAGGGACTTTATTTTACCTCATAGTAATCATGCAATCCAAGGCCTTCAACATCTACAGGCTCCATAAAAGGCCATGCCAACTTGTGTTGAGTGATCTAAAAAACAAAGGAAAAAAATGTGGACTACCGTAATTAAAAGTACAATCCCATAGATTTGCATCAATTAATAAGGAACACAAGAACAAGGACAAAAACACCCAGCATTGATCTAACCATTTCTAGAACTTGAAGAGTTCCACGTGTACAAAGAAGAGAACCATTTTATGGGAAACTACAGGGAAAGGAAGTAAGGTAGGGGGGGGGGGGGGGAAAGGCAGCAGCAATTAAAAAAAATGAGTAACACAAACATCAAAAACAAAATAACTACAGAACATATTTTCCATATAAAGAAGTAATGTTTTATTAGTACTTTAAGTTCCTGAAGACATTATGTCAGTTTCAGAGCCCTAACCACAGAAGAAGCCGGGGAGCTTCTGCTCAGAAGCATCATAGCCAATCTATATACCAACTGGAAGTAGAAACTTGATATGTGAGTTCTAAACAGATTCACAGCGTTTTGGAAAAGGCGGGGTGGAGTTGACAATGAAAAAGAGGCACAAACATCATTACTGGAACGTATCAGCCATTCCGGAATACAATAGAACATAGATGCAGATGGATAATTATAAATGAGGACAGATCAAAGCATCTGAACTGACACTGGAACATAGAAAGAAATTAGGGGCTTACTATTTACCGCCCCCATTTATTTACCCGTATACCTCTCCTATATTACCTCCCCCTTTCACCATTTACCTTCTTCCACCTCCAACCTTACCACCATATTTCTGGCCACCACCACCTTCGGTCACCACTAGATTCCGGCCACCACCAAATACCACCAAATTTTGGCCACCTCCGGATGTCAATCCAGCCACCGCACCGAGGCTAGATCACCGACGAGAAAATGCGTCGCAATTATTATATGTCCGAGTCATCCCGGAGAACTCGACGACATTACAACAGGCAATTCTTTTCTTTTTGGTCCGGAAAAAAATTCATAGACTTATGCATTTTAATCTTGTACAATGGCAGGAGCTCAAAATGCATAAGTATGTACCGTAGTACAAGCTTAAAATGCATAAATCTGTGAATTAAGGGGTTTTATTTGTTCTTGAACTTGAAATAATTAATTCGGAACAAAAAATAGAGACTTATGAAATTGGAGCTTCTGCCATGGTATAAACTTATGCATTTTAAGCTCATACCATGGCAGGAGCTCAAAATGCATAATTCTATGCCATGGTGTGAGCTTAATATGCAAAAGTCTATGTCATTTAGGGGTCTTATTTGTTATTGAATATGAATTATTTAACATGGAAAAAAACTTAGAGACATGAATTTGGAGCTTCGACTATGGTGTAGACTTATGCATTTTAAGCTCATACCATGGCATGAGCTAATTATGTATAAGTCTATCCCGGTGTTAGCTTAATATGCAAAAGTCTATTCCGTGGTCGAAGCTTACTTTGCATAAGTTTGTGGCATGAAAATTAAATTAGTTTTTTGATTAATTGATTAGTGTATGTCCATTTCCGATGGAGCCAAAGATTCATTTGTTCTTTTGGCTGTGGATGTAATGGACTAAATCAAAATGGCTTTTAAAACCTCTTCGCTTCCTTTCCATGAAGTAGAAGATGGTCGTCTCGTTATCGCTTTTGGGTCAATTGGAAACAACCTCTCTGCAATTGCAGGGGTAAGGTTGCGTACGCCCGACCCCCCCTTACCCCGCTTCTTGCGGGAGCCTCTTTGAGGCAATAGGGTAATGATAATGAATGTATTAATTGATTAGTGTAGTTACTAATAATTAAAATTACTTGGTTTTAATAATTCAATTATTAACGAACAGGTTCCTTTGCTAGATTTTGGTAGCGACAGTATTAATTATAATCCAAAATTCGTAATTTCTAAAGTATCTGCGATGTCGGTCGATTGTCGGACCGGTGGAGTGTGGTCGGTTGCCGGAGCCTCAAATAATGGGCGAGGATGTATGAGGGTAGGTGAAGTGAAAGTGAGGTGGGGTGAAATGAAAGTCAAGATTAAATAAGGGTGATTATGTAAAATAATAGAGCGGTTTGAATATTATGGCGCGGGTTTTAGCGCTCCACAAAGAAATTAATGTACTTAAGCAAGAAGAAATCAAGTTCAGCAAATTACGTGGAGAACAGTTTTTAACTGTGAGCAATATTTCCTTTTTCCTAATTATAGGGAAAGGAGGCAAGCTTCAAATTATATAAGACTATAGGGGATATTCTTGCAGAAGCCTTCAAATCCTAGCGGACCAGTAAGACAAAAAAACTTATCAGTTTCAACTATTTCATATAATATAGTATACAACGATTTATTTCTTTCAATTATTAATCATCTACAAAGCGAAGAACCCAAATGGCCAAATGGTCGACCAAGAGAAGATTTTCCCTCCAAAATTTCAATAGTTCATTCGTTCCGCAAGCACAACCAAATTGCTAAAAGGAACATCTTCGATACTTCAGCAAAACAAAACTACTTCATCCTTCTTTCCCACATCAAAAGCATACTTTTGACATTGCAATACTAAAGACAACTTTATAAATTAGATATAAGAGTGTAGCAATAGACAGCAAACCCAAGGGTAATATAGGTGAATCTGTGTATAAAAAAGCGCAAAGCGCACTAAAGCGATATGAGTCCTAGAGCCTAAAGCGCAAGGCGCGCGCTTCATCGTAGTGAAGCGCACTTTTTAAGAATTAAAGGTTGTTTTACTATTATGCATATATATCTTACTAAAATAACCACAAAAATATATAAACATCAGATTTGCTTCCAAAAATATATTACTCTTTGTTTAAACAAAAATAAAGCATATAACATAGTGTTTATCAAGAAGCTAGGGCCGGCTGTTGTTATTGTTGTCTTCTTCCTTTCTTCTTTTTCCTTTTCTTTTGGAATGTTGGCCCACTTTCTATTGTTAAGGATTAATAGGGTGTGGTCCAAAACACAATAACAACATATAAAAAAATCTTTCAGCGTAAAGTAATAAAAAATGAAAAAATAATTCAATTAAGCGCCAAGCGCTTAAGCACGCTTAATCACAAACGCTTCGCTCCGACCCATTGTTACCTGGTTAACTGGTAGGAGATTAGGTACGGGTTCACAATACGTTGCCTAATTTGCTAAATTAGACAAAAAAGGTATCATTTTCATGTTATAGTTCGCTTTTATGATTCGCGGTTCGTGGGGTGATTAGAGAATTAGGTAACACTGCTCCGACCTAATTAGACGCTTTGCCCTAGAGCTTCGCGCTTCAGCGCGCTTTTTTAAACACTAGTGAACTAATAAGCTCCACTAACTTGCTAACATATATAAGCTTCTCTTATCAACATCTTCTGCATAAATCTTGTCCAAGGATACAAGAAAGTCAAGATATTTAAGGAGAGGGCTTATGCCACTTTAATTACTTTAATCCTACATCAACCTCATACTTCTTAGCAACCTCAAAGGCATTAGCTTGAAAGATTCTGGATAAGATCATTCCAAAATTTCTTGCAGTATCGATTTAATACTTTATCAGTTTATTGTCTCCTTAAGTTTTTTGTGGTCTCTTCTAAATAATACCACAAACACTTCAGGTGCATCTCCATGCATAACGGTTATCATTCACTTGTAGTATTTTATAATATTTTTTTGTTTATTTTTTTTCAAATTCTTTTATAAAGGAGCAACTAAGCCAAGTTGTCCTCGTAGCAGGCTGGCAGCAAAAAAGATTTCATATTAAGCTAATTCCGTTGAATTTCCCCCGCTGAGTAACTTTTTTAATTTCTTCGCGGCCCTGGTTAAAAAAAACACCTTACCCTTAGCCCACAAAGAAGCTAAAGAAGTTGTCCCATCTCACACAAAATCAGCACTTAAAGTGGTTCCTTTAAAATTTGTGCATTCCATTCGAACCACAACACAGATCTCCATAAAAGAATTGTCACAACATGTTCTCGTTTTCCCTTACAACGCCCACGAAGCAGACTTGTGGTATTTTATTCTAGATATTTGCAGGGCTTAAGTAGGCTTTCAGATTGCAACTCGGTCTTTGGTTGGACATAAGAGGGTTGCTAACTTATCTCTAATGTCCAGACACCAGTGTTTGAGTGAAATGAGTTAAACTAGATGTAGACCTCCCTCTTAACTGTTATTTTCCCTCTGCTTAGTTTGGATCATTTTGCTGTTAATTACAAATTTCAGAACTATATGAATCCTCTCTAATCTTATCCTGTAGAGGACCTACTTAACCACTTATAGAACAATCACTTCTGTCCACGGGTGACTTAGGGGTCGTTTGGTTCACTAAACCGAAATGTATTGGTATGAATCTCATAAAAGGGAGGTAGAGGTTCTATTTCCCATACCGGTCTGAAATTGTTTGGTGTAATCATGGAATGGATTTTGTATCCTATAATCCTATTCTTGTTGTTTGGTTCATTTTTGGAATGGATTTTGCATTCAATTTTTCCTTATTGCTAATAAATTTTAAAAAAAATAGATGAAAAATGGAATACGCCAACTAATTTACCATTTACATGTTTAAACTTTTTCACAATGTAGATGATTGAGTCACATGCGAAATTGATCACGAAGTCGCGCACACCAAAAGGCTACCAGTTGAATATACACCAAGGCACCATTATAGATCTCCAACTGTAGCAAAATTAATTAAATTAATTGAGATCACTAACAAACCTCCATTATTGTAGCTTCCTGAGTTCCCAATTACACTATGGCAACTCAAAATCAAACCATAACCACCTTGATTATCGAAACAAGGTCGGAGACACAGTCATGTTAGTCGGGACGTCGTCGGAGAGCATGTCACCTCATCAGGATAGGTGGCAACGAGATGTGGGAGGTGTTCTCTGATGGTTGGTAGCCGGATTCGGAGGTGTGAGTGCAGCACAATTCAAAGTTCCAGTGCTCTCTCTCTCTCTCCTCTCTCCCTTTTGCGAGTTATGATTTGTAACTTGAGTGGAATGGATTATGAAACCTATGATGTGAGGTGGGTATGAGATTCCTGGGGATCGGGATGGAGTTAAAACCCCTTTGGTATGAGATCCCATTTCAAAAAGTCGTAACCAAACAGTAAAAGGTCTAGAATGGATTCTAACTCCATTCCTCTCCATTCCAAAATACTCAACCAAACACCCCCTTAATGTGAGGACGGAGGACCCCCCTGAAAAAGGCCTGATAACTTAAAAGCCCATCATATAAAACTAAGGGTGTCAATTTACGCACTAAAACCATTAAGCTGCCGTGAACTTTTACACCCATCAGCTAAACATGTCCATCAGATTCTGCTAATTCAGATTCATGATGCTCTAAAATAACCACAAGATTTACCAATTCATTACTCATATTTCATGGTAACAAAATACATTTCAGAAGAAGAAAATTCTGGAGAGAACACAATATAGAATCAAATAGTTCTGACTTCAATCAAGCATGGGAAACAAAATCACTAAAGTTCCATGCACTTCCCTAACTAGTACATGAATACCTAGTGCTCAGATATTTGGGAGGAGAACAACTACAAGAGGAATTGTATCTCGCTAATGAAAAAATATGTGGATGCTAGTTAGCTTAGTTGGTTGTCTTGTGGGGTGGTACCTAAGACTTGGAATTAAATCATGTCTTTGCATTTTCTCTTTATGGCTCTCTCTACACACACACACACTAAAAAAAAAAGAGGAAAAAAACCTGATGTAATATTTTGCCAAACTGACGTATCAGCTCCTGCATTCTCTTTGAGGCGTCTGTTTCCTTGCTTGTTGCATCCTGCTGCTGCTTTTTCGTATGACCAACATGTTTCTCTTTATCCTTAGAAGCTGAGCCACCTTTCGAGCTGTTCGCTTGCTTTTTACTACTGTTCAAGTAAAACTGCTCAATCTCGTGAACATTTTTCTCTATCTGCAAATAATGTTATAATGTTATTCTACCTCATACAGACAATAAATACAGTGACAATAAAGGAAAAAAAACTCCAACACTGATCTGCAAGACAGTTAACATCAGAAATACGGTTGAAGTGTGAAACTGACTTGCAACCAAGAAAGCATGCTCGATAATTTTTTTATAAGAAACACATAACAACTAGGATCTAATTGGATCAATCTAGAACTGCTTTTTACCTCACTAGTCATTTACTGTATCATTTATGAAATTTAATAAACCAAAAGCAAATCATTTTCTAGTTTCACATTTACTTCAGAAGTTTTACATAGGACACATACAGATTTTCAGTAACTCAGATGATGTTAACATTATGAATATGCACGGATAAATAAGATAAAGGTCATAAGTTTGACTTTGTAAGGCTAGGACTCAAAATCCTTCTAAGAGACTGTCAAATTTGTGTCAATCAACACGCCGCAACCTTGCGCGCAAGTCTTTGATGTTTTAACCAAAAAAGTTATTTTACAGAGACAATGCCAACTTTAAACTTCACTTACAGCTCTTTTCAAGTCACAATCCAGTGAGCTAGAGCTAGGAATGGGAGTCATAAACATTTATTCAGCGCCTCCATTTCATGATTTCAAATAAAGAAAATAAAATTCAGTAATTTTGTTTGAACACCATATCATCAGCCAAATATCTTTCACAAGATTCTCACATGAGACTGGATTGCTGGATAGGGGATTATACATGCTTCCTTTACCGTGCAACCTCATAGAGGTTCTTCTAGCATCACCTTGTAAGGTATACGAGAATAACTTGAAGGGAAGTGTACATAAAATCATGTACCTCCTCTGTTTCTATATACTTGCAAATTGCAACACGCACTTTTCACGAATTTTAAGAAAGTGGAATCAAACTACTTTATTGGGGGGGGGGGGCATGAATGGAAAGTTTCATTCTTTTAATTTGGTGGGCGGGAATTAAGGAGTTAAATAAAGAGAGTAAAGCAAGGGCGTAAATGTCATTGCATACAAAAAACAAAAAAAATCCATTTATATTATGTTGCAAATATTTCTAGGTCTTCGTTTCAGAGAAGTGTTGCAAGTAAAAAAAAACGGAGTAAATTTTAATTTTATAATCGTGTACATGTATTGAGGTGAGGGCGTAAGGCATCTCCATAGGACACATATGCATTTCTTCATTAATAATCATCACTCGTTTGAGTCATATCTCATATCACATCTCTAAGAAAACATATGGTTTGCTCGTGCAAATGCAATACAATAGTTATTCACATTTGACATTTTGTGTCAAATACACATGAAGATAAATTTACTGAATTTATTTACCTTATATGAAAAGGATTTAAAATGTCAATCACAACATATCACACCATGTCATTAATGATGTTTCAATTTCTACTTTTCATGTTTGCTAATTCACATTTTGTATCATTTATATCTCTAATTATATTAACATTAGCAAAAATTATAAAAGTTTGATATCATTAAAGTACTTGAGACGAATCATATAAACTAGCATTATCAATATTACATAAAGGGCTTTAGCCTTTAGGCCTCTAAATTAGCAATTTACCAAACAAATTAACAAATATTACTACTAAATAGAGCCATAGTTAGGCAAATAATCACCAAAACTCCAATTTCAAAAGAAAACTCACCCTATTGATTTTCGACAACACAAAGTCTATACCATTCTTGTAACCTTCCACCCCATAATCACCCAATTCCTGAATTGGCATTTCCATCTGAAATAACAATAGCATTAGCAAATAGCAATTGTTTCCAAATTCAATCCCGAAACAAACATATATTCAATAAATAAATCTACCAAATTCAACAAAAGTTAAACAGAATCAGAATAATAATAAACTAAGCCAAAAATAGTGCTTGATTACATACCGAATTTGAATTATTAACATGGAAAGGTTTGCAGTGCAATGTTGAAGCTGGTGGGGAATAATGATTGAATTGTTTTCGTATACTGTGACTCTGTGAGAGCCGAGAGGTGATTGTGAAGGGAGGCGCAGAGTGAGAGAATTCAATGACTGCGGTAGAATAGAGGTGGGTTTTTTTTTTTTTTGGTTAGAGGGTATGCGGTAGAGGTTAATTAATGAAAGAACAATCTTTTCTTTTAGGGAGCGATTTCCTTCAATATTGCATAAAGATCCAATAATTCCCTAAATACGTTACTTTTTAAGTTATTTCCCACCATACCGTCTACGTAAGCAAGGGAGAAAGAGAAGTAATTTTTTTTTTCCGGTTCAGCATTGAACCGCCATATGAGATAACGGTTTCGTTTTAAAGCAAACCGCCATCTCAGATGGCGGTTCAATGTTATAAACCGCTATCCCATATAGCGGTTTGCATTAAAACAAAACCGCTATCTCAGATGGCGGTTTACTTAATTGTAAATTATTTTTAATATGAATTACAGTTTAAACAGAAATATAATTTAGAAGTAACCTCTTGTGACATCAATTGTGTCTGTAGCTCAGTGGATAGAGTGGGTTGTTTCTACGTAGGAGGTCATGGGTTCGAATCCTACCTGATGTGTTTATTTCTTTTTAACCATTTATTAATATTAATTATAAACATTTCCAAATTTAACTTATCAACATTAGTGTTTGTAGCTCAGTGGATAGTGTATTTGTTTCCTAAACAGAGGGTCGTGGGTTCGACCCCTAGCTGATGCGGTTTTTTTTTTTTTTTTTTTTTACCATTTATAAATAGTACGTGATTATAAACCGCTATCTCAGATAGCGGTTTACTTAAGTCAACCGCTACCTGAGATAGCGGTTTAGTGTCGCTTGGTTGAAAAAAAAAAGACCGGTTTTAATGCTGACGTGGACGGTATGGTGGGAATTAAGTTAAAAAGTGGCGCATTTTGGGAATTTGACGTTCTTTACACAATATTGAAGGAAATCGCTCTCTTTTAGGAAGGTTTTGTTTGGTAAAAAGGAATTACGCTCTGTTTTGTTCGAATTATTTTGATTTATTTCAGACACTATAAGTTCAGATAAGTTCAGTTTAACAAAAATAAGTTTTTTTCAGAAATTTTCACACATAAATAAGTTTATTTCAGATAAAATATTTTTTTTTCAGATAAAATAAGTTTAGATAAGTTCAGTTAAGTTCAGATAATACTAGTTTAGGGCCCGTGCAACGCACGACTATTACTAAAAACTTTATTATTTTAATAGTAACTAAAAGACTTGTGATATTAGGAAAACATGAAAGTAAAAAGGATATATGAAAAAGTATAAATTCAAAGGTGTGTAAAAAAAATATTCAAATGAACTAAATTTGCATATTATTATACAAAGTTAAAAATTTTAGTCGTTTACTTGTATGTAGATCGATCTAACAACATTAACCAAACCCGAATGACTCTAGACTAATTTTCGAAAAGACCCGAGCGTAACCGAGTTAGTCAAATACAACATATTTTGAATTGAGTAAATTCTTGATAAATAAACTTATATGTTAGTCTACTTACCATGTATTATTATTTTAATTAACATTCTTACTTACCAGTTACCATGTACTCCGTATTATATTATTAATAGTAGACTGACATTAGAAGTTCATTTATCAATATTTGTTATATTTCTTATCAGATTAAAAAGTTATAATAATACATAAATAAAATTATATCATAAAGGAAAAAATAATATTGATTTAGCTTTCCTCCAATAATATATTATGCAGTACACATTTATGGTAATTAAAGTATATTTTTACCTTAGTTCCTAAAAAAAACGTAATGTAATTTATTATTTTAAAGTAAAAAATAAAAAAACATTTTGGCGGGAAAAAATCGCACCAGAAAATGACACGTGTCATTTCTGGTGTCTCTTTTAGTATATAGTAATAGTAATAGATAGATAAGTTTAGTCAAAATAAGTACAATAGAACAGGGCCTTAGAAGGAAAAGAAAATATGATTTTTTGTGTTTGGTTCCAAAAACCATAGAAAAAATTACTTTAAATAATCCAATATTTCGACGTTTTTTTTTTGGTAACAATCCAACATTTGTACCCCATTAAGTTTTATTAATTCCAAATTCCAAATGATCGATAACCGGCTAAGATTTTTCTTTTTCTACCCCACTTCTCGTTATGAATGACTCGATCATACTTGTAATTGGTGTTAAAAAAATTATGTTTTTTAATTGAAGTAATTAGCAACTAACAACTGATTTTAAAAACTCAACTTGGTAATTGTTGTTCTACATGGCAGACTCAACGCTCCAAGAGCTTAGCTCCTAAGCCTGCAAAAAGTCTTACTCCTAAACCCTCCACGGCTCCACCAATCTACCTCCGTTATGAGGAGAAAGAATGAGGGGTGAGGGTGGTGGTGGTGGTGGAGGAAGGAGGAAAAAAGAAGGGGTGTCTGCATGGTTGTCGGAGGAAGGAGGAATGAAAGATCGAAGAAAGGATAAAACCTGAAAGAAAAGAAGAAAAAATGAAAAAAATTGTTTTAAAAAAATAATTACAATGAATGGTTGAATGACACATGTAAAAGCTACTTGTTGTATTAGGTTGATAACCGCTAGGGTGCAACAAAAGTTAATGAGGTGCAAAGGTTAGATTATTAGATAATAATTCAAAGGTTGATTTGTTAACAGAAAATAGTTGAAAGTTTGGATTATTTAAAATAATTTTTCCAATAAATGGGATTTGATGGAAAGAGAAGGGAAATGGGAGGAAAGTATCAGTAATAAATTTTATCGGTGGAAAGCCCCAATCTTTTTATTTTGTTGTTTTTTTTTTAATTTTGTTTGATTTTTAGGGTTTTAATAATACTTCCTCTTTGTGCGAGGAATTGTTCTCCCTCGAAAGACAGGGTTTTTCTTCTCCTTTTAGGGAGAATTTTTCTTAGGTTAGAGGATCCTAAATTTCTGGTGTACGAGGGAGAATATTATTTAATCTCGCAGGAGAAATCGATTCATCGATGAAGATTTGTGCGATGTCGCAGCAGATGTCAGTTCTACATGCATCTACAATCAATTGAATCTGATTTAATTCAATATCAAAATTACAACATATCAACAGACCCCCTCGTTGAAGGTTGTATCAAACAACGATGTGTTAGAGGGTATACAAGAGTTTCTATGCGTGATGATTGTAGTTTTGCAGAAAACGAGCTTTATTTGATTCGATTTGTTATGTATTTGATAAATTCATATTTCTTTTTTAGATGTCGTATGACTTTTTATTAATGAATTAATTTTAATTCAAAAACAAAGTATCTGTAATAAATTTTCAATTTCCTTTGCTCCCAAGTGAGGGATTTGGAAGGAAAGGGAAAATTAAAAGCTTTCAAATATATTCCTTTCTTTTCCCCTCCATTTTTTCCATCAAACAAAACAACAGAAAATAAAATAAGTTTTTTCCCCATTTTTTCCTTTCCCTCCCCTTTTTCCCTTTACTAATGACGTTGTACACTGTACACTTGTACTCCCTCCATTCCGAAATAATGCGGATGGTTTCCTAAATAGGTGTTTCTAAATAATAGTGACAATGTGTTTTGTTCTATTTTTTGTAGATGACTAGCCATATTTAATGATGCACTACTTACTTACAATATTTCACTCAATTTATTTTTTGTTCTCTTTCTACTCATAACTTTTCACTCAACCTATTTTTTATTCTTTTTTTCTTACATCACTCCACTCGACCGAATTTTTTATTAGTCTTTCACTAGTGGAAAAAACCCCTGTTGCAGCCCCCTTGTTGAGGGGGGGCATTTAAAAGCACGCCTCAACAACCACTAAGTCAACGCGGGTCAAAGATTTTAATGAGATATCGAGGCGGGCTTCTAATTGTTCGCTTCAACATAGTCTATTAGAGCGGGCTTTGGTGTTGTTCGCTTCAACCAAATCAAGGCTATTGGGCCGAACAATAAATGTTCGCTTCAATAGACCCCCCGCCCAAATTAAACCCAGCTCACCTGTTTGATTAGGGTTTTTATATCTCATTCCTTCTCTCTCCTTATTTCCTTAGCCGTTTTTTCTCTCTCTCTCCTTATTTCCTTAGATCTGATCTTTTCTCTTCTTCATTTTTTTTTGCGATTTCATTTTACTTATCCTCTCACATTTGCATTTCCTCTCGTTCATCTTCTTAATCTCTTTCCCCTAAAAAAAACAATAATTCAATTTGGTTGATGAGGCGAGCCAATGAATCTATGTGTTTTTTGAAACTCCGACGAAGAGTCAGATGTTAACGGCGATAGACGAGATCGTGTAGGTGGCGCCGGTGAAATTTAAACGAGTCAATATTTCAATATGAGATGGAGACGGCGGAACTAACGAGGGGATGGCGGTGCAGAAGGCGAAACGAACGAGGAGAATGTTTTAAACGGCAAGTTTCCTCATAATTTTCATTTTTTTTGTTTTATTTTGGATAACCTGTTGAATTTTTTAATTGTTATTCTGAATTCATTGGAAATATCTCTTGATTTTTTTTAAAAACACTTTAGGTTCTTTGATTTTCTTATTTTATGGAAATTATCGGTAATTTATTTAATTTTTCTTAATTTTATATTTTCATTGGATTTTAGATCTAGATCGATAATAAAACTCTAAACGGCCGATTTTGTTGGAATTACGATCCATTATATTGGATTCATCGATCACTTTTATTTTCCGCTTTAAAATTTTTTTAAAAAAATTAATTTTACCAGTTTTTCTAAGAACTATAATTTTTATATATATATATTAATTTTACCAGTTTTTTTTTTCTAAGAACTTCAAATAATATGTAAAATGCATACAATCTGAAAGATATATTTAATTTTTTAATGTTTAGAATAAATTAATGTAAACCTATTTGTTCTAAATTTAATTTCTAATTTCTATGTACGTATTTGTTTTTTATTTGGTGGATCTTTTCTTATTGGTTTGTTCACTTCTTAGTTTAATCTTTATTGCTAATTGTTTTTGCAGGTTTATCAAATGGTGAAGTACCCAGATCCTCCGAATTGAAGACTTAAAAAAATACTCATATTTTTTGATAAATGTAACTTGATGTAATCATATATACTTATATATAGAAAGTGTTAATTTATTTAATAATGTATTGCTGGATAAGTTATTTAATTCAATATGAATAAAATTGTTCTTGTATTTTCCCAAAGGATTTCAAATTTTTGTCTCGGAAGTATATAAGCATGCTCATATTAACCAATTAATATTCTCCAAGCAAAAGGCACATCAGCCAAGAAATAAAGCAATTGAAGATAAATTAATTAATAATTACATTTCAAATTCCAAAACAAAAACAATAATTCAATTTGGTTGATGAGGCGAGCTAATGAGGCGGGCTTTTTAAGGGCCCCCTCAATAGACTACTCTGTTGAGGCGGGCTTTTGGTAATGCCCCCCACAACAGGTCCTTATTTTTTCCTTTAGTTTTGGGCTGTTGAGGCGGGCTTTTGAAAGCCCCCCACAACAGATGACCTGTTGAGGCGAACAAAGCCCGCCTCAACAGCTAAGTGAGCTGTTGAAGCCACGTCTGTTGAAGCGGGCCATGTTCGCCTCAATAAGCCCAAAATGCCCCCCTCAACAGGTATTTTTTCCACTAGTGTTTTCTTGTAGCATTCCACATTTGCGGATTACTTTTTCTTACTTCTCAATCATTTATCTTGGTTGTTGTATAATGTGTAAGTGTCTCCATTATTTTGAAACAGAGGGAGTACCACAAAGCCTAACGGGTCGTTAAGTCAAGTATGAGGCTTTGTTCTCTTAACCTTGTTCAGGTTGCTTATTATTTATGTCCAGACTGGACCAGAAAAGGCAAAAAACACTCAAAAAAAACAATAAGACCAGGCCATACCACATCAGGCCAGCAATCAGATAAATAAGACCATACCAGGTGAAGAGAACAAGATATTTTTATCTAAACTTTGACCCACGCAATACTGTTATTTGGTATTTTTTTTTTATGGGTGTTGTTATTTACACCCTATACCCCAAACTAAATCTAAAGGGTGTTCTCTTCGACTTATATGACTTTATTTAAATAAGTTTCAGGTCTTATAAGTTCAGATAAGTTCTAATAAGTTAAATAAGGTTCTATAAGATCTTATAAGTTCAATAAGGTCATATAAGTTAGTTCCAAGAAAGTCATTAAGGTCCTAAAAGTTCCTATAAATTCTAATAAGGTCCTGAAATTTCTAATGAGGTCGTGTAAGTTCCAATGAATAAAATATGTAATATTACTCCGTATGATTTATAGTACCATTGTCATATATTTGACTATTATTTATTTTGTTATATTAAGTAAGGACAAATTATTTTTTAAATAGACTTCAAGAGCTTTCCAACGACAGGTCACACGTCCTTATAGGCATTGTAGAACAAGAGTTATGACATAAACAAGATGGCTCGACTATCCGATTCGCCCGAAGCCCAAAACGATGGCCCAATCTTCCCCTTGGGCGCGAAAACCAGCGACCCACCAGCGGGCCCGCTGGTTTCTCCGCCCAGCTACTTCCATGGGGGTTCGTTGCGTCGTTTCTCGTGATCGATCAATTAAATGATAACTTATGTAATTATTATTATTTTCCTTTTTTTGTGGAGAATTTAGGAAACACTAAAATACCTCAAGGGAATTAATGTATTCCCTTATGCTTTTATTTTTTTACGTTTTTCCCGAATAATTTTTTCACGTCAGTTCTAGTTTTCTATTCCTCTCTTATTCCATTGTCGAACCCTAGCTTTCAATTTTCAATTCATCAATCTAGAGGTAATTCAATAATTTCTTTTGCTTTAATTTATTATTATTGTTTTCGTTCCTTAGTTTAATTTTTCCTTTGATTATGAAATTCATGTTTATTATTTCTATCATGTTTATTAATTCAATTATGAGCGAGTAGTCGTACTCTAGGGCTAAGTAAGGGAAGCCATGTTTATACCATGATTATTATGCATAAAGTTTGTTAATTTATAGATTATTGCTTGAGTATTCCGATTGATTTGTTTTAATTGTTGATTCATGTTATCGGCCAGTTTCATGAATTGATTATCTAGCTAATAGGAATTAGAATCGAAAGATCGTATTTTTAGAGGCTTAGTGCAATCGGCAATTCTGATTATGTTAGCGACCGTACTGCATATGTTGAATTGAAAGTGTTAAGACCCGACCGTAGGATTAACATGTACTTTAATTACTCGGCTTAGTTTATTCATTTATGGATTGATTTGTGTTCTTGGATTGGTATAAGCATGGTGAACCGAACAGACGCCCTAGACCTTTTAAATTCATTGATAATTTCACATTTACATTATTGCTTTAGCTTCATTAGTTAATAATATCCAAAATCAACTTTCGTTATTGAAATAGTTCGTATAATTGGGCAAAAACTAATAGAACTTGTCTCCCTGTGGGATCGACCCGTATTTGCTAAGTATCTGCTAACAACAGACACCGTGCACTTGCGGTATCACTTTTTAATTCATCAAGTTTTTGGCGCCGTTGCCGGGGAGACGGCTAGATTCTATTAGTTTTAGTTTGATTATTTGAACTGTTTCCATTGTCTCATTGGAACTCTCAGTTCCAATTGAGGCAAATCTCACTGCGTTTTCTTTCGTTGTTGTTTATGCCCAGGTCTGCCAGAACGGGTACCTTGGTTCCTCCCGATCCCGATCTCGGAAAGACCCTTTGTCAACTAAAAAAGCAACAGAAAAAGAAGAAGCAGTCAGGGTCCCAAGACTCACAGACTCCACCGAGTCACACGATGTCTAAATCCCTGAAATCATATGGGGTTCCTTCCTCGAATAGTGTTCCGACTGGGCTCACAATGCCAACTATTGATGCAGTCAACTTTGAGATCAAACCCGCTCTAATCTCCATGGTCTCACAAAGTCAATATGGTGGCCATCCATCTGAGGAACCCACCAGCCATTTGCAGAGGTTCAACCAACTGTGTGGTACTATCAAGCATCAAGGGGTCACTCAAGACCAATTGAAAGTCATGTTGTTTGGTTTTAGCCTTCGTGATAAGGCTCAGACATGGTTGAATGATGTCAAGGAGACAGAGTGGAGTGTTATTTCACAGGCCTTCCTAGAAGAATTCTTTCCACCCACCAAGACTGCTGAAATAAGGCATAAGCTGACTACATTCACTCAAGAACCTGGTGAATCACTTCGAGAAGCCTGGGATAGATTCAAGGCTTTGCAGCGGTCGTGTCCGCATCACAACATTGAAAAATGGTTCTTGGTTCAGATTTTCTACCATGGTTTGCAAGATGAAACAAAGAACACGGTTGATTCTGCTGCTGGGGGTGTTTTTCTTGACAAAGAAGTGGATGCAGGTTATGATTTTCTTGCCAATTTAGCTGCCAACCATTACAGCACCACCAGATCCACATCTAAGAAGGGAAAATTGGATGTCGATGCTTATGCTCTATTGTCCTCACAAGTGGCAGCCTTGAACCTGAAGATCGATTCTTTGAAGGCTCCTCAGTCTAGTACTCCCCCAGTGAGTATTAATGCTATGTCTAGTGTAGCTCCAGTGACAACTTCTTACTGCGAAGTATGTGGAATCCAAGGTCACTTTGGTCATGAGTGCTCTTATAGTTTACAGGATACTACGCAATTGGAGCAAGTGAATGCTTTTCAACAGAGACAACCCAATGACCCATATTCCAATTCATTTAATCCGGGTTGGAGGAATCATCCAAATTTCTCATATCGGGGCAACAATGTTCAGAATCCTCAACCCCAGCAACAATGGTCGCAACCACAGTTCCATCCACCTCAACCACATGTTGCTAGGCCTCCATTTCAACAAGGAGCCTCACATAATGCCCCCCCGGGGTTTAATAGGCCCCCGCATCAAGGATATCAACAACCCCCTCAGAGCAGTGCTACTCCAGAGCCTAACATGGGTGATCTGTATAAGCTCGTTGCAAATATGCAGAAGACCGCAGAGATAGCTCAAAAGAACCATGATGAGAGAATCAAAGAGTTGAAGAATCAGAATAGAATGTTGGAGAATCAAGTTGCTCAACTTGCTGACATTCTATCTCAAAGGCAACCGGGTACACTACCAGGGCAACCTACTCCGCCCCAGAACAGAGAAAGTGCCAATGCTATCACTCTTAGAAGTGGCACTAAATATAATGGACCCCCGATGCCCACTGATGATGCAACTCTTGCTAAGGAGAACACAGATGGACCAGGGAAAGCAATTGATGCAGAGCCTCAAGTCCTGGAAGTTGGTAATGCTGATGATGTTGGTGCAAATAAGGGGAAAGAGAAGAATTCTGATTCTCTCCCTATTGTGCCTAAGTTACCTTTCCCTCACCGGATGCAGAAAACTAAGGTTGATCAACAGCTTGGTAAGTTCTTGGCAATGGTCAAGAATCTTGAGGTAACGGTCCCTTTTGCTGATTTAATATCTCAAGTTCCTGTTTATGCAAAATTTTTGAAAGAGATGATCACTAAGAAAAGGGATTATGGTGGTGTGGAGAGAGTCGCTCTAACTGAAGAGTGTAGTGCCATATTGCAAAATAAGTCTCCACCCAAACTTAAGGATCCGGGTAGTTTTTCCATCCCCTGTCATGTAGGTGCATTGTTCATTGATAAAGCATTATGTGATTTAGGTGCAAGTGTGTCTGTCATGCCCCTTTCTGTCTGTAATAGGTTGAATATGGGAAAACTAAAATGCACACAAATCACTTTGCAAATGGCAGATCGTTCTATAAAATATCCTTTAGGTATTTTGGAGGATGTTCCTGTCCGGGTGGGAAAATTCTACATTCCTGTTGATTTTGTGGTGCCAGATATGGAGGAGGATAGTCAAATCCCCATAATTTTGGGTAGGCCATTTTTATGTACTGCATGTGCTGTTATTGATGTCAAGTCTGGGTCTCTTACTTTGAGTGTTGGTGATGATACTGTTACTTTTAATCTAACCAATGCTGTGAAGTCTCCTATGCTTGAGAATACTTGTTGCAGGATTGATATTGCAGAAGAGATTTCTCTAGACAACATTCCTAGAATGTTGTATGATGATCTATTGCTGGCGACTCTCACCTTGGAAGCCCATAAAGGAGAAGGAGATTGTGAGATTGATTCCTTGATCTCGGATTTAGATGGAATTGAAGTTGAGAAGGTCGATGGTTTTGAGGTATTGGCAACTGTTTGCTCTATTTCCGAGCCACAGGTAACGAAGGTAGAACTAAAACCATTACCATCTCACCTTAAATATGCATTTCTTGATGATAATGAGGATTTTCCTGTGATCGTTAATGCTGCACTCGACGATAGCCAGCTTTCTAAGCTTCTGACCGTGCTACGTATGCACAAAAAGGCAATCGGGTATAGCATTGACGATCTCAAGGGCATTAGTCCTAACTTTTGTATGCATAGAATTAACTTGGAAGCAGATCACCGCCCTCGCATACAGCCACAACGTCGTTTGAATCTTAATATGCAAGATGTGGTGAGAAAAGAGGTAGTGAAACTACTTGATGCGGGCATCATCTATCCCATTTCAGATTCTAAATGGGTGAGCCCGGTGCAAGTCGTTCCTAAGAAGGGGGGGACAACGGTCGTTAAGAATGATAAGGATGAGCTTATCCCCACTCGTGTTGTCACAGGTTGGCGTATGTGTATAGATTATAGAATGTTGAATACGACCACCTTGAAGGATCACTTTCCCCTCCCCTTTATTGACCAGATGCTAGAAAGATTAGCAAAACACAACTTTTTCTGTTATTTGGATGGATATTCAGGTTTCTTTCAGATTCCCATTCACCCAGACGACCAGGAGAAGACGACGTTCACCTGTCCATATGGAACTTTTGCATACCGCAGAATGCCGTTTGGTTTGTGCAACGCCCCTGCTACATTTCAAAGGTGTATGATGGCCATCTTTTCTGACTTCATCGAGGATATCATGGAGGTATTTATGGATGATTTTAGTGTTTATGGTTCTGACTTTGATGTATGCTTGCATAATCTTTCTAAAGTGCTTAAACGTTGTTCTGACGTGAATTTGGTATTGAACTGGGAAAAGTGCCACTTTATGGTCAATGAAGGAGTGGTACTTGGTCATCTTATTTCTGAGCGTGGCATCCAAGTTGACCGAGCAAAAATTGAGGTGATCGAGAAACTTCCCCCTCCCGTGAATGTCAAGGGAGTGAGGAGTTTTCTCGGTCATGCGGGTTTCTATCGCCGTTTCATAAAAGATTTTTCTAAAATTGCGAAACCCCTCACTCAATTACTGCTCAAGGATGCCACATTTGAGTTCACTGATGCTTGTTTGGAGTCTTTTGACAGGATAAAGAAAGCATTGATAACTGCTCCGATCATTCAGCCTCCGGATTGGGATTTGCCGTTCGAAATTATGTGTGATGCGAGTGATTATGCTGTTGGAGCAGTGCTTGGCCAAAGAAAGAACAAGGTGTTGCATGCCATCTATTATGCAAGCAAAACCTTGGACGGAGCTCAGATGAATTATGCTACTACTGAGAAAGAGCTCCTTGCGGTTGTTTATGCACTTGACAAATTTCGGACGTATCTTGTTGGTTCGAAAGTCATTATACACACTGATCATACCGCTTTGAAGTATTTGTTGGCCAAGAAAGAGGCCAAACCAAGACTTATTCGATGGATTCTTCTTCTCCAGGAGTTTGATTTAGAGATTCGGGATAAGAAGGGTGCTGAGAATGTTGTTGCAGATCATCTCTCTCGGTTGAAATTTCAATCTAGCGCAGACGGGCCTATCAATGATTCTTTTCCTGATGATCATCTATTCTCTGTGTCTACTCAATCCCCATGGTATGCGGACTTTGCGAACTATTGTGTTGGTGGCTCCCATCCTCCGGAATTGACATATCAACAACGTAAGAGATTCTACCATGATGCTAAGCGGTATTTTTGGGATGATCCACATTTGTATCGGAAGTGTGCCGATGGTATGTTTCGTAGGTGTGTAGCGGATTGGGATACCCACGGGGTTCTTAAGCATTGCCACAGTTTACCTTCTAGTGGCCATCTTGGTGCTATTCTGACCGCCCATCGAACTCTTCAAAGTGGTTTCTATTGGCCTTCTATATTCAAGGATGCTCGTTTCTTTTGCAATGCATGTGATGAATGTCAACGGACGGGCAATGTTTCGAAAAGGCAAGAGCTACCACAGACCGGAATTCTTGAAGTTGAGCCATTTGATGTATGGGGCATTGATTTTATGGGACCGTTCCCTTCTTCATGTGGGAATCGGTACATCTTGGTTGTCGTTGATTACGTTACAAAGTGGGTGGAAGCTATTGCATCGCCAACCAACGACTCTAACGTCGTAAAGAATCTTTTCAAGAAAATCATCTTTCCGCGCTTTGGAGTCCCAAGGGTCGTGATTAGTGATGGGGGTTCCCATTTTCATCAAAGGACTTTTAAGGCTCTTCTGAAGAAGCACAGAGTTACTCAAAAGGTTGGCATGGCTTATCATCCTCAAACGAGTGGCCAAGTCGAAGTTTCTAATCGACAGATCAAGAGAATTCTCAAAAAAGTGGTCAACAAGTCTCGAAAAGATTGTCGTTGAAGTTGGATGACACATTGTGGGCGTTGCGCACGGCCTACAAGACTCCGTTGGGGACAACTCCGTATAGGTTGGTGTATGGCAAAGCTTGTCATTTACCAGTTGAAATGGAATATCTCTCTACTTGGGCCGTCAAGGAGATCAATATGGATTTAGAAGCGGCCGGTGAAGCGAGACTTCTTCAATTGAATGAGCTAGATGAACTACGGTTTGAAGCTTACGAGAATCATAGGCTCTATAAGGAGCAAACGAAGAAGTTTCATGATAAGATAATTCAAAAACGGGAGTTCAACATCGGTGATAAGGTCTTGCTTAATAATTCACGACTACGGCTTTTTCCAGGAAAGCTTAAGTCTAGATGGTCCGGACCTTTTACTATCACCGAAGTCAAGGAACGTGGAGCTATTGAGGTTGCTAGTGAAAATGGCACCAAGTTCAAAGTGAACGGTCAACGTTTGAAGCTATACACTGAAGGAGCGTTTATTGGAAAATTGGAGACGATCTATCTCTCCGATCCACCCACCGACGCTTGAGTATTGAGGTTTGGAGTCAAGCTAATGACTTAAAACGAGCGCTTATCGGGAGGCAACCCGATTTCTAACTCTTTTTCTTTTCAATTTCTTTCATTTAATTCTATTTTTAATCTAATTTATTTTATTTATTTGGTTAATTTATTAAAAAAAAAAGTATATAAACAACAAAAGAACAAAAATATTTTATTTTTGAGTTCACTTGAATTCATTTATTTATTTATTTATTTTCGTATTTTTTTAATTATTTTATTTTTAGATTAGTTTTTCATTCATCGTAATTTTTAATTTATTTTTGCGTGTTTTAATTTTACTAACGATTCTAATATTTGAGTTTAGTGGTGTTTGAATTTTTTTTTAGGATGTGTAGGTGCACGATCAAGCTATTCCGAGAATTTTGATGCATCGACAAGCTGTAGCAGCTCCTCGTGTGACCGCGTTTCCCAGCGCCTATCCAGCGTGCTCGCTGGCCTATATCCATCTCCAATTGAGAGCTACTGCTTTGCGCGCTGGGGAACAAGCGAGGGCGCTGGCTCATTTTATTGCACGTTCAATGGCATCCCAGCGAGGGATCTCTCGCCTGCAGCGAGGGATGTCCCGCTGCGCCATGGCTATGCTGCCCGTATCTCCTCGCGTTGCTCATTCCGTATGCGCCAGCCAGCCCGCCTCGCCTAGCATTCGTTGCTCGCAGCACCAACGAGCGCTGGCTCGACGCCAGCGAGAGAGCTCGCGCAGTACCAGCGAGCGCTGGCTCGATGCCAGCGAGAGAACTCGCGCACCCCTCGCGCCCTGCCAGCTCGCAGCACCAACGAGCACTGGCTCGACGCCAGCGAGAGAGCTCGCGCAGTACCAGCGAGCGCTGGCTCGATGCCAGCGAGAGAGCTCGCGCACCCCTCGCGCCCTGCCAGCCCGTAGCACCCGCTCTTCATCGTGCACGATCCTCGCGCCCACAAACAGCCCACCCACACCTCCTTTCGCTCACACTCGCCTCTCTTTCACCCTCATTGTCCATCACTCTCCATCTCCATCACCCACCATCACCCCACTCACCAACATCCCACCGCCAGCCACCCACACAAACTACCGGCGGTCGGCGACCACCCCTGTTGCCGGCGCCGCCCTAGCCCAGCCACCCACCCTCAACAATCCTTCACCTTTTTCCCCACTTTAACACCATAAAGCCTAGACTTAATCAATTTGGGGGTTTTTGTTTCTCATAATTGGAGCTCAAATTGGTTGAATTGTGAACTTCATAAGGGTCAAAGGAGGAGATTTACATCAATTTCATGCTCTATTCATCACCAAATTGGTAGTAAGATTCGAATTACTCCCTCTATTTTACACTTTGACATTATTCAAGAATTTCTATGCTTATGGTTAAATTGAATTACATGAATTACTTGATTGTCAATTGAAATTGATTGAGGGACAAATTGCTTCATTGTGAATTCTGGTTTCATTGATTTGATTGTTGCTTGGAGTACCGGAGTTTTGATTTACTTGGATTATTAGCATTGTTGATTGCGGTGACACTTATCACAGATTTCATACACCATGACACCACCAAGACGCTCAAATCCTAAGCGTAATGCCACTAAACCAACTGCACCCAAACCTGCCACATTGAAAAAGCCACCCACCCCAAAACACCCACCATCAAAAGTCACCACACCCATATTACCACCACCCTTACAAGCCCCCACACCCATAATACCATCACCACCACCACATCTAAATCCTGAGCTTCGCCAACAATCTTTGCTAGCCGCCTTGCACAAAAGACCGGTCCGTTCTACACTTTTCTACTCCATAGATGCGGCTACCAAATTGGGACTTCATTCTAGTATTGACGAACTTCTTTCTGGTTCGTCTTGGGAGAAATTTCTTGGTATTACTGAGCTTACTTTTGCAGATTGGACTTATGAATTCCTAGCTTCCTTTGAGTTTAAAGGAGAGCCCTCAAAGATGTATTTTAAACTTGGTGGTGTAGCTCGTGAATTGACTGTCGATGAGGTAAATGATATATTTGGATGGGAGAAAGGATGCTTAATTGATTCATACGGGTTCAACACCTTCTTGGATGACAAGATAGGCGAGGATGGTACACCTTGTGATCTCTCCCACTTTTGGTTTCGAATAACTGGAAAAAAGGATTGGAATCCCGGCCATAGCAAGTGTGGCTCGATCATCAATCCTTCCCTCAGATTACTCCATCGGGTGATTAAGAGTGTCTTCTACCCTAAAAAGGAGATGAATCAAGTCACCTCATCTGACCTCAGACACTTATTGGCTTTCACTATTGAAAGGACCCCGGACTTTCCTACGATTGATTATGGTTCTTTCTTGGTCTCAGCTTTTCATACTGCTCGCAACAGATATGTTGGAGATATCCATTGT
This sequence comes from Spinacia oleracea, assembly GCF_020520425.1. Classification (NCBI taxonomy): domain Eukaryota; kingdom Viridiplantae; phylum Streptophyta; class Magnoliopsida; order Caryophyllales; family Amaranthaceae; genus Spinacia; species Spinacia oleracea. The sequence continues at coordinate 27,805,184 of NC_079491.1, read as the reverse complement.
GGCGGTTTTATCACTAGTATTGCCAAGCATTTTGGGTTGTCAACTGAGGGCAAGAAGCCGGTTTCATCGAAAAACTATTTGCTTGATATTAAGGCATTGGGTCGTTTTGGTTGGCTCAAAGAAACAGGAGATCGTTATATTTGGAACGTGAAACGAGGGGGACACCGCCTGGCCGACTCCCCTTATGCCTATCTCCCGTGTTCTCGAGCGGATCTCACTACCTCGGGATGTTTGACATTCTCACCTGACTTTCGACGATCCGGGAGCCGGACGGCAGACTCTGCGCGTCCACCCCCCGGACCCTCAGTGAGTCCTCCTGCGTCTCCCATTGCTGCTACCCTCGAGGGTCCGACATCACCTACTCCTATTACTGGCTCTGTACCATTTGAGCACCAGCTGGGTGCCTTTGTTTCGCTCTGCAAAACTTTTCATACTGCTGTCTTTGAGCGTCTCTCTGCTCTTGACGACCAGGTTGCCTCTTTGCGACAGGATGTTTCCACCATTCTTGCACGGCTTCCAGCTCCTGCCCCGACTCTTGCTGAGTGAGTCGTTCCTTTTCTTTTCCCTTGCATTACTATGTATTGTCGCAGTGAGGTCACTGCATCATTCTAGCTTGGGGGAGGGATATTCTATCCTTTATTGCTTTCTTAGTGTACTTTTTATCGCTTTCATAGGTGTTGTACGCTTTGTACCATCCATTAGGGGTGGGAGTTTACGTGCAACGAAAAAAATGTACTGCTTTCTTAGTATTATTGATTAGTTTAGTTGTTTTTCTTTACGTGCATTCATACTTCTTTATACCCTACATAGTGTATTTGACCTTCAAACCATGTTCGGACTTTATTTGACTCTCTGGAGCTTCTCTTGAACTTAGTTATGATTCTGAAATTCAGTCGGTTGTGCTATACATTGATAACTCCTTGGCATTGTATGAACCAATTGAATGGTATGCGGTAAGATGTTGGTCTCGTGTCAAGAATAGCTAGCCAATTACCTTGTAGGTCACCTTACTATGTGTTTGCGTGATTGATGTGACTTGTTATCGTATGATTTTGGCTTGAGATTCATTAGTAGTTTAGTTGCAACTCACGCATGCCGCGTATGACAGAGGCCATTCTCTTAGGAAGCCTTCAGACGAATTTAGAAACATCAGTTCCTGCCTTTCATACCCATGTTGTAGCCTTGTCCGTTTATTCTTTTAACTCCACAAAATTGAGCCCTATTAGCCCCGTTGGTTACTTATCCCGAGTCTAGCTTGGGGGAGCTTCGGTGTTCGTAATGGTTTCGTTGATGTTGATTGATTGGCACACTAAGTCAATAGTTCGTGGTTCGAGGCTATGTTTGGATTTGTGGTTCGGAAATGGTGTATATTATTGTTGGCACCCAAGCTTATAACAGTTAGAATTAGATTTATCTATGTACTTTCGATTTCATTCTTTAGTTTCATTTTCAAAAAATAAAAAAAAAAAAAAAAAAAAAAGAAAAGAAAAATCAAAAATACGTTTTTCGTTTTTGTATTTAGTTTGAAGGCAAGGAAAGGGGATTGAACAAAGATCATTGACATTATATTATGTTTTTCCCCTTGGTCATATATAACTTGGTTGATTGTTCGGGTTTCATGGTTCGACGGAGTTGGATTTTCGGCATTATCACGCCGACGCATATAGTTCACATTTGCTCCCCAAGTTGGACCTTACTCTCACTTTTTCCCAAATTATATCCTACCCTTCCTTTCCACCTAGCCCCATTACAAGCTTATTATAAAGACCTCTTGATCGGCATGTTTGTTTTGTGAATAAGCGAAAATTGTTTCTTGCTATTGTCATCTTACCCCGCGTTGCATCATATATTCATATTCTACAAAGTATGCGGCGACGACTAGCTTGATTGAGAACGGTTTGTGGCTAAGCTTGGTTGTTTCAATTGTGGATCATGATGCTTTGTGGTTCTATTTGTATCCGAGCTAAATTTCTGTCTTAATAACTTTGTTTGATTGTTTGCCCGAGAGTTGAGTAGGTTTGTTCAGGTTCAATGAAAGTCATGTGCGTCTCATTTCTCTGTTTTCGGTCTAGTGTTGCTTGGGGACAAGCAACAGTTTAGCTTGGGGGAATTTGATGAATCATATTTATATAGGGTATTCTAGGCTCATTTAGGTTGCATTTCTAGGCATTCGTCTCATTTTAGTTGCATTTAGAGTCATAATTGCATAAGTCGTCGTTATTGTACTCTATTACGCTCCGTTTGTGTTTTCTTTGATATTTCAGGTGATTTTACAATCATTTGGGTGCTTTCGGAGTGTTTGGAGGTGGAACGAATGATCACCGGATGGTTTGAGTCGGAGACGAAGTGTTTGATCGGAGAATTGAGTTTTCCGGGGATGATTAACTCGATGTATCGCTTGTGCATAGCCTCGCAAGATCCCCCGTTGGCTCGCAAGATCCCTCGTTGGCTCGCAAGATCCCTCGTTGGCTCGCAAGATATCTATCGTAGGCTCGCTACATTTATCGTTGGCTCGCTACATCTATCGTCGTGCCTCATCGCTTCATGGTTGCTTGCTTCACTAGGCCAGCGAGGGATGGCTCGCTAGCTCCCTCGCTGCCTCGTTGCTCGTCGCCTTGGCCTGCTATGCATCTCACTAGGCCAGCGAGGGATGGCTCGCTAGCTCCCTCGCTGCCTCGTTGCTCGTCGTCTTGTCTTGCTGTACTTCACTAGACCAGCGAGGGATGGCTCGCTAGCTCCCTCGCTGCCTATAGCTTCGTCGCTTAGCTTGCTACACACACGCGCAGGGCAGCGAGGGATGGCTCGCTAGCTCCCTCGCTGCTCTACCTTCTTGCTAGTCGCTCATCATGATGCCAGCGAGGGATGGTGCGCGAGATCCCTCGCTGCCCATGCCTCGCCATCTATCTTCCCGTGTGCGCGGCTCGTGCTCGGGTTTGGCTGCCACATCATCGCTCCATCGACCAATCATCGACGACTTTTATTTTTTATTTTCATATTTATTTATTTATTTTATTTTAGAAAATAGGAGCATATAAATACTCAAGGGAACTAATTTATTTCCCTCATGTTATTATTTCCTTAGAATTCTTTTAAACGCTCAGTTTTATTTCTCTCTCTACACATTATTGAGCCCTAGTTCATTCCATTCAATTAATCAATATAGAGGTATTTTTCATAATTTCTTTTGCTTTAATTTATTATTATTGTTTTCGTTCCTTAGTTTAATTTTTCCTTTGATTATGAAATTCATGTTTATTATTTCTATCATGTTTATTAATTCAATTATGAGCGAGTAGTCGTACTCTAGGGCTAAGTAAGGGAAGCCATGTTTATACCATGATTATTATGCATAAAGTTTGTTAATTTATAGATTATTGCTTGAGTATTCCGATTGATTTGTTTTAATTGTTGATTCATGTTATCGGCTAGTTTCATGAATTGATTATCTAGCTAATAGGAATTAGAATCGAAAGATCGTATTTTTAGAGGCTTAGTGCAATCGGCAATTCTGATTATGTTAGCGACCGTACTGCATATGTTGAATTGAAAGTGTTAAGACCCGACCGTAGGATTAACATGTACTTTAATTACTCGGCTTAGTTTATTCATTTATGGATTGATTTGTGTTCTTGGATTGGTATAAGCATGGTGAACCGAACAGACGCCCTAGACCTTTTAAATTCATTGATAATTTCACATTTACATTATTGCTTTAGCTTCATTAGTTAATAATATACAGTTCTCACAATGAAATGTTATTCCCCCCTCCCCCTCCCCCTCCCCTATATGTAGAGCATGAATAGTAGTTATACACCACCTTGGCAAATACTTAGACATAGATATCCCAAGTTAGGCATGAGCTTTGATCTTTGTTATCAGGATTCATAACAACTTAACATTGTGAAAGTGAACGAAACGTTTACCCCAGTTCTTATCCAAATAGTTAAGACACATGACATTCCACACAACTATATTATCCATTATGGTTAACCCCTCGTCATTTACCCTATATGTTCATCTCCATCCCCGTTCTTCAAAGGACTCTCTGCACCAATATCTCTGGCATGCATTATGCCCACCTAGTGCTGCAAAAAAAAATCTCAATGTTGTTCACAACTATTTTCTTTGTTAGTATGTGTCTACTGTCCTTTTCTAAACCATTTGATAGTTTGATACCCGACCTCTTCTTCTACCTGCTTCTATGATAACTTAGGAACCCACAATTGGTATTTGGTGAGGTGCATGATTTGTACCTTAATTACCCCATACTATTTTCCTGCCTATAACATATTATGAAGCAACATGCCCTATTCCACTATAATTTTTGCAACATATATGTAGAGTTGTATGATTCTCCCTTAGGAGGCTATGCATTGATTATCAACATATATATAGTTTACAAAGTCAACTAGGGTTTACATGTTTCTATATTTACAATGCTATTTATGTAACAATAATATATCCATATTATTGTGTCTAACACACCCCCTCAGTCGGAGCGGGAGGTGGACGGACGCTTAGACTGGATCGGAAATCAACGAACAAGGGGGAAGGTAGGCCCTTAGTGAAAATGTCCGCATACTGAAACGACGACGGGACATGGAGAACCCGAATATGACCAAGAGCGACCTTTTCCCGAACAAAATGAATATCCATTTCCACGTGCTTAGTGCGTTGATGATGGACCGGATTATGGGACATGTATACCGCACTAATATTATCACAATAAACGGCCGTGGCGCGCCGAAGGGGACAATGAAGTTCCAAGAGCAAGTTCCGAATCCATGCCGTTTCAGCCACGACATTAGCCACGCCCCTGTACTCGGCCTCTGCATTGGACCGAGATAAAGTAGCTTGTCGTTTAGACGACCATGAAATCAGATTATCACCAAGGAAAACACAATATCCGGACGTAGAACGACGAGTATCCGGACAACCACCCCAATCCGCATTGGAATAGGAAACCAGGCCAGCAGGAGAGGCCGAAGAGAAGTGCATGCCATAATCAAGAGTATCTTTGACATATCGAAGAACCCGTTTCAGAGCATGAAAGTGTGATTCACGAGGGTCATGCATGAATAAACAAACCTGCTGAACGGCATACGATATATCTGGTCTGGTGAAAGTAAGATACTGGAGAGCACCCGCAAGCTGACGATAGACAGAAGGGTCAGCGATTGGCTTACCACTCGTGGCACTAAGCTTAGATTTGGTGTCAACTGGTGTGGCGGCGGCTTTGCAAGAAGACATATCGGCCCGGGCCAAGATTTCCTGTGCATACTTTTGCTGGCAAAGAAACATTTTGTTCTGTTAGGTTATGATACATATGACAATTCATAAATCATGCGGAAACAACCATTAAGCCAGGAATACATATTATTTACACATAACCATTTAGCACAGTTTAGATGCATACTCTTTGTTGCGTGCCTTCCCTAGCTGCGCCCGAACCGAACAAGAACAAGTCTTTAGGACTCCAAGTGTCGTCCCTCCGTAGATAGTCCACAACACGTCCGGGTCCGCCTTAAGATTGACCAACTAGAATCGCCCTTAAGGTACTATTAATTTTCGGCACTTTTAGGCAAATGTGTGACTGAATTTTTTCTCTCAAAAACTCACTTTGAATACTTGAAAACACGTTGTAAATAAGTGACCCTAGGCACTTATTTATAGAGTTTATGGAAAGGAATTATAATCCTATTAAAATACAAATCTATTTAATTATAACCCTACTAGGATTCTAATTAAACAAAGTTTATCTATTAGGATTAGATTTAATCATATTACGAATCCCGGTTGCCTTAGGATTCCGAGTAACACACACGAGTGGCGCACAAGCACCGCACGCCCGCACGCAGGCCTTGCGGCCCACGCCGAGCGCACAGCGCAAGGCCCACTGTCGCAGCCTTGCCCGCGCGCGCGACCAAGCTACGGCTGGGCCTGGCTTTTGCGTTGGGCCTGGTCGTATGCTTGGCCTGTGGTTGTTTCGCTTGGCTTGCTGGGCGATGGCCCGGCTTCGTGCTGGGCCTTCGTCTGGCAGGCCTCGTCCGATGCTAATTCGTACGATACGCTTCCGATTAAATTCTCGATTCCAGAATTCATTTCCGATACGAACAATATTTAATATTTTCGATTCCGGAATTGATTTCCGTTTCGAACAAATATTTAATATTTCCGTTTCCGGAATTATTTTCCGATTCCGATAATATTTCCGATTCTGACAATATTTCCGTTTCCGGCAATATTTCCGATTCCGGCAATATTTCCATTTCCGATAATATTTTCCGATACGTACCATGTTTCCGTTTCCGGCAACATCTACGACTTGGATAATATTTATATTTCCGATACGATCCATATTTCCGTTTCCGGCAATATCATCGTTTCCGGAGTATTCTTTTCTTGCCTGTGACGATCTCAGCTCCCACTGAAACCAAGATCCGTCGATTCCGAATATCCATAGATGGAGTATTTAATGCCATTAAATACTTGATCCGTTTACGTACTATTTGTGTGACCCTACGGGTTCAGTCAAGAGTAAGTTGTGGATTAATATCATTAATTCCACTTGAACTGAATCGGCCTCTAGCTAGGCATTCAGCTCACTTGATCTCACTGAATTATTAACTTGTTAATTAATACTGAACCGCATTTATTAGACTTAACATTGAATGCATACTTGGACCAAGGGCATTATTTCCTTCAGTCTCCCACTTGTCCTTAGGGACAAGTGTGCATTTTCTAATTCCTTTGTCGCTCGATGCTTGCTCTTGAACATAAGGTAAGAGTTGTCATCCTTATTATGTCCAGAGGTGTTCCTCGGTTTCAGAGTTCAACTGATCAAATAAACAGATAATCATAGCCTATGATTCATCCGAGCACGGCCATGCATTTCACAGTTTCTAGCTCTCCGAGTGGCCTTGTACAACTTTTAAGCATCTCATCCCGATTTATGGGAGGACAATCCCAATCTTGCGATCTTGAGATTAGACTTCGTTTGATAGGTGATTACCTGAGCGTTGCCTTTATAGCCTCCTTTTACGGTGCGACGGTTGGTCAACGTCAAAGCAACCAGTTCTCAAACAAGTAATCTCAAATCACTCAGGTATTGAGGATTTAGTGTCTAATAATTTTAATGAAATTTACTTATGACAGATTTTCATCTCTTACAGTAAAGTTTCATAGGTCTTGTCCGATACTAGTCTTCCCAAAGTAAGTATCTATGCAAATGATTATGACATTGCCATGTCCACATAGTTCAAGAAACAGAACTACTAGTCATCTTGCATTCTAGTCGTCTAACGTTTTCTATGCGTCCAATTTTATAGAAAACTCCGACTAGGGACCATTTTCAACCTTTGACATTCAAGTTCACTTGATAGACATTTCTTAGTCACAGGACTGGTCCTGACAGTCTATCTTGAATATATCGTCAAATTGAAGGGACTCATCATTTAATAAACCACAAATTAAATGGAAAAATGAATTCTTTTCATTTATTGTGAATGATTAACCAATAATGTTTTACAAAGATTTAAACTCTAAAACTTTAAAACATTAAACAGAGACATCAAAGCCATTCTCCAATATGCTTGATTCCCATAGCTGCAGTGTGCGAGTTGTGCTTCGCCTGCGGCAGAGGTTTAGTCAATGGATCTGATATGTTGTCATCAGTTCCAATTTTGCTTATCTCGACTTCTTTTCTTTCAACGAACTCTCGTAAAAGGTGAAATCTACGAAGTACATGCTTGACTCTCTGGTGGTGTCCAGGCTCCTTTGCCTGTGCAATAGCTCCGTTATTATCACAATACAGGGCTATTGGTCCTTTAATGGAGGGGACTACACCAAGTTCACCTATGAACTTCCTTAGCCATATAGCTTCCTTTGCTGCTTCATGTGCAGCAATGTACTCCGCTTCAGTTGTAGAATCCGCAATGGTGCTTTGCTTAGCACTTTTCCAGCTTACTGTTCCTCCGTTGAGGCAGAAGACAAACCCAGACTGTGATCTGAAATCATCTTTGTCGGTTTGGAAACTTGCGTCCGTATAGCCTTTAACAATTAATTCATCATCTCCCCCATAGACCAGGAAGTCATCTTTGTGCCTTTTAAGGTACTTCAGAATATTCTTGGCAGCAGTCCAATGCGCCTCTCCTGGGTCTGACTGGTATCTGCTCGTAGCACTGAGTGCATACGCAACATCCGGGCGTGTACATATCATAGCATACATTATTGAACCAATCAATGATGCATATGGAATCCCATTCATTCGTCTACGCTCATCAAGTGTTTTTGGGCACTGATTCTTGCTTAGAGTCATTCCATGAGACATGGGTAGGTAGCCTCGCTTGGAGTCCGCCATCTTGAACCTATCAAGCACCTTATTGATATAAGTGCTTTGACTAAGTCCAATCATCCTTTTAGATCTATCTCTGTAAATCTTGATGCCCAATATGTACTGTGCTTCTCCTAGAACTTTCATCGAAAAACATTTCCCAAGCCAAATCTTGACAGAGTTCAACATAGGAATGTCATTTCCGATAAGTAATATGTCGTCGATATACAATACTAGGAAAGCAATTTTGCTCCCACTGACCTTCTTGTATACACAAGATTCGTCTGCGTTCTTGATGAAACCAAAGTCACTGACTGCTTCATCAAAACGTATATTCCAGCTCCTGGATGCCTGCTTCAATCCGTAGATTGACTTCTTTAGCTTGCATACCTTTTTAGCGTTCTTTGGATCCTCAAAACCTTCAGGCTGTGTCATAAACACAGTTTCTGTTAAAACGCCGTTTAAGAAAGCAGTTTTGACATCCATCTGCCATATTTCGTAATCGTAATATGCAGCGATAGCTAACATTATCCGAATAGACTTTAGCATTGCAACTGGTGAAAAGGTTTCATCGTAATCCACACCGTGGACTTGCCTGTAACCTTTTGCAACCAATCTAGCTTTGAAAACTTCAAGTTTCCCATCCTTCTCCTTTTTCAGTTTGAAAACCCATTTGCTTCCAATGGCTTGGTAGCAATCTGGCAAATTGACCAAATCCCATACTTGGTTTTCAGACATGGAGTCTAATTCAGATTGCATGGCTTCTTGCCATTGCTTGGAGCTAGGGCTCGTCATAGCTTGTTTGTAAGTCGCAGGTTCATCACTTTCAAGTAATAGAACGTCATAGCTCTCGTTCGTCAAAATACCTAAGTACCTTTCCGGTTGAGATCTGTATCTTTGCGATCTACGCGGGGTAACATTTGTAGATTGACCATGATTCTCACCAGATTCTTCTAAAGATCTCTGAGTTTCATCCTGAATGTCATCTTGAGCATTCTCTAGAGTTTGTTGTTCGACTCGAATTTCTTCGAGGTCTACTTTTCTCCCACTTGTCATTTTGGAAATGTGATCTTTCTCCAAAAAGACACCATCTCGAGCAACAAACACCTTGTTCTCAGATGTATTGTAGAAGTAATACCCCTTTGTTTCCTTTGGATAGCCCACAAGGATACATTTGTCAGATTTTGGATGAAGTTTGTCTGAAATTAATCGTTTGACGTATACTTCACATCCCCAAATCTTAAGAAAAGACACATTTGGAGGCTTTCCAAACCATAATTCGTATGGAGTCTTTTCGACAGCTTTAGACCGAGCTCTTATTTATAGTGAGTGCAGCTGTATTTAGTGCATGTCCCCAAAATTCTAATGGAAGTTTGGCCTGGCCCATCATTGACCTGACCATGTCTAGCAAGGTTCTGTTCCTCCGTTCCGACACACCGTTCCATTGTGGTGTTCCAGGAGGAGTCAATTCTGATAGAATTCCACATTCTTTCAGATGGTCATCAAATTCATAGCTCAGATATTCACCGCCTCTATCAGACCGCAGTGCCTTAATCTTCTTGCCTAATTGATTCTCTACTTCACTCTGAAATTCCTTGAATTTGTTAAAGGATTCAGACTTATGCTTCATTAGGTAGACATAACCATATCTACTGAAGTCATCAGTGAAAGTGATAAAGTAGCTGAAACCACCTCTAGCATTTGTACTCATTGGTCCACATACATCTGTATGGATTAAACCCAATAGTTCATTTGCTATTTCTCCAACTTTAGAGAAAGGTTGCTTTGTCATTTTGCCAAGTAAACATGATTCGCATTTACCATAATCCTCTAAGTCAAATGGTTCTAGAATTCCTTCCTTTTGAAGTCTTTCTAAGCGTTTCAAGTTTATATGGCCTAATCGACAATGCCACAGATAGGTGAGATCTGAATCATCCTTTTTGGCCTTTTTGGTATTTTTGTTATATACTTGTTTGTCGTGATCTAATAAATAAAGTCCATTGACTAATCTAGCAGATCCATAAAACATCTCTTTAAAATAAAATGAACAACTATTGTCTTTTATTAAAAAGGAAAATCCCTTAGCATCTAAGCAAGAAACTAAAATGATGTTTTTAGTAAGACTTGGAACATGGAAACATTCTTCCAGTTCCAAAACTAGCCCGGAGGGCAACGACAAATAATAAGTTCCTACAGCTAATGCAGCAATCCGTGCTCCATTTCCCACTCGTAGGTCGACTTCACCCTTGCTTAACTTTCTACTTCTTCTTAGTCCCTGTGGATTGGAACATAAGTGTGAGCCACAACCTGTATCTAATACCCAAGAAGTTGAATTAGCAAGTATACAGTCTATAACGAAAATACCTGAAGATGGAACGACTGTTCCGTTCTTCTGATCTTCCTTTAGCTTCAAGCAATCTCTCTTCCAATGCCCCTTCTTCTTGCAGTAGAAGCATTCGAATTCAGAAGTGGGTTGACTGACCTTCCTCTTTACAGATTTGGCGCCAGTTTGCTTAGTTGGGCTGGCCTTGTTGCCACCTTTCTTAGCATTCCTCTTCTTTCCAGATTTCTTGAACTTGCCCCCACGCACCATAAGCACATCCTGCTTATCACTTTTGAGCGTCTTTTCAGCGGTCTTCAGCATACCGTGAAGCTCAGTGAGCGTTTTGTCCAGACTATTCATACTGTAGTTCAGTTTGAACTGATCATACCCGCTATGAAGAGAATGGAGGATGGTGTCTATAGCCATTTCCTGAGAAAATTGCTGATCCAGCCGACTCATATTCTCAATGAGTCCAATCATTTTGAGAACATGTGGACTTACGGGCTCGCCTTTCTTAAGCTTGGTCTCAAGAATTTGCCTATGAGTCTCGAATCTTTCGACTCGAGCCAGATCTTGGAACATGTTCTTCAACTCACTGATGATTGTGAAAGCATCTGAGTTGATGAACGTTTTCTGCAGATCCGCACTCATGGTGGCGAGCATTAGACATTTCACATCCTTGTTGGCATCAATCCAACGATTGAGGGCTGCCTGAGTGACCCCGTCGCCTGCGGCTTCGGGCATCGCCTCTTCTAGGACATACTCCTTTTCTTCCTGCATAAGAACTATTTGCAAGTTCCTTTGCCAGTCAAGGAAGTTTTTCCCGTTCAACTTCTCCTTTTCGAGAATTGATCGAATGTTGAATGAATTGTTGTTTGCCATATTAAAAACTACAATTGAAAAGAATAAACAAATAAATAACCATTCACAGTTTCTCTTAATAAACTTAAATTCTAGCATACATGCATAATTCAATGTTTATTAAGCATTTTATTCAAGTTATGTGTTCCGGCAGGTGTGAATAAAATGATTCCAAGATCCTAAAATCATTGAAGAACTAAGCACAGTTTGTCGACTTAATCCTAAAACATCTTAGGTAAGCAAAAGCCTTTTGCTAATAGTCTAGAAACTATTCTTGGTTGATAGGTACGTCTAAGAACTTATTAGGTAAACCTATCGATTTTGCCACGACATAAAAGGACTCCTTACTTATATCGTTGAGTTTCACCAAAACTAACATGTACTCACAATTATTTGTGTACCTTGCCCCTTTAGGACCAATAAGTAACACCTCGCTGAGCGAAAACTATTACTAGATTGATGTAAAGGATATCCAAGCAAGTGTATATTTTGGCATGGCACCTTATAACTCAATTTTTAAGTTTGGAACTTAAGGCTCTTACTATGTTGGTTAGATTTTAAGTGAACTAAAATCCTTAATCATGCAACACAATCAAGCTTTTGATCTCATGCATTTTAAGACATATTTAAAAGCAATAAATAACTTAAAACATGCATAAGATAAATGTGATCTAGTATGGCCCGACTTCATCTTGAAGCTTTAACTTCAAAGTCCGTCTTGAAAATCTCCGTGGGAGGCACCATTTTCTTCAAATAGGATAAGCTATAATTAAAACTAATTACAACTATTTGATGGTACGCAGACCATATTTGAATTGAAAAACAACTTTGGTACTTTAGACCAATTACATTCAAATTAATGGTACGCAGACCATATTTTCTATCCTATTTGGGCCATACTAGTCACTTCATAACCTGCAAAACAGTACATATACAATATATACCATTCACCCATTCATTATCATGAATGGCCCACATAGCTGGTTAGTAAAACACATTATGTATCACGTAAACATTTGCAGCAATTAATCAAGGGCACCAATAATCTACCAATTATGCAGTCCTTATTAATTCTAATCAAGTTGTTTTAACCTTAAGGATTTGTAGACCTAATCAAGAGTTTATGACTAAAAAGGGCTCCCACTCAAACCAATAAATTCATATGCTTTACTAATTTTAAACATAAAAATGTATTTCTAGTCTAACCGGAAACATACAAATTTAATTAAAATTTAAAGCTCATATAAATTTATAATTGAATCCAAAAAGTTTAATTTAATTTCAGTCGTATTTAAATTAATTCATGATTTTAATTTTAGTAAAATAATTAGAATAAATAAAATTTATTATAATTACAATATTCAAAATTAAAATCCAAGAAAATAATTTAAATTATTAATTTTAAAATTAATTAAAATTACGTAAACTGAAAATTTCAAATTAAAATTTCAAAACGATCTAATCGTAACGCAATAACCTTACGCATTGCACGCCCATGGGCCACACGCACACAACCATCGCTGGCCATGTGCGCGCAGCCCATGCGCTGCGTTGCATAGCTGCTGCTGCTATCCTTCGCAAGGCTCCACGCGAGCTTGTGCTCGCTGCGCGCGCGCCAGCGCTCGATGCACGCGAGCCATCGCTCGCTGCATTCGCTCGCCAGCGCTCGCTGCATGCGAGCCAGCGCTCGCTGCGCGCGCTCGCCAGCGCTCGTTGTGCGCGCTCGCCAGCGCTCGCTTGATGCGAGCCAGCGCTCGCTGCGCGCGCTTGCGCGAGGCATCGATGCTGGGCGCAGCACTCGTGGCACGCGAGCTTGCGCTCGCTGCGCGCGCTTGTGCGAGGCAGTGCGCGTTGTGGCGCAGCTCGCTTGCTGCCCACACGCGACTGCCGTGCCTTGCCTTCGCCCATGCCCATTTGTCCATTGCTCATAGCCCACGACACAAGGCAGGGCTGCTGCCTTGTGCTCGTGCACCATGGCCTTGCTCATTGCATTCGTGCCACATGGGCGACGAGCTCCCTTGCTCGTCGTCACATGCCCGCATTATACAACACCCCTTAAGGGTAACACGTAGCGTCCATTGCTTTGTGCGTGCAAGTTATATGAACGAATCGCATAAAATTTAAAAATTTTATATTTAAAATTAATGACAAATTAATAAATAATATTAATTTCATAATTTTAGGGCGAAAAATCGAAAATTTATTATTCAATTGATTTCCGATTAACATGGCTTCAAGTCTAGGTCATAAAAATTTAAAATTTATCATAAATTTACAATTTTTATGGTGGTTTTTAATCATAGGTATTTAATTAAATTATAATTAATTATGAAAATCAAATTAATTCTAAATTATTCTAATTTTCAACAAATTAATCATAATTACAAATTAGATTGCATAATTAACAAGGCTAGGCATTCAAACTTGTTAAACATATACAGTAGGTCAATCAAAAATTCAAGATTTATCAACAAGAATCGCAAATATTTAATTTAACATCTTAAATTTACGAAATTTTGCATTCGAAAAACTAAAACCTTCGAAAAGTCATAGTTAGGCTTCGAATTTGAGAATTCTGGGTTCGGCAGAAAAATACTGTTTTTGTCAAAATTTTAGAATGCCTTTTACATGCGGAATTGACACAAAAATCACTCGATTTGGATGAGTAACGAAGAAACTGCCGAAAAACTGCGTACGTATAATTAAATAAACGCAATTTGCAATTAATTAACAATTACGAAAATTAATCACCCCTTTTAATTCTTGCAAATTTGTAATATTTAACCATGTTCATGCAATTTAGATTATGAAAATAATAAGAGGCTCGTGATACCACTGTTAGGTTATGATACATATGACAATTCATAAATCATGCGGAAACAACCATTAAGCCAGGAATACATATTATTTACACATAACCATTTAGCACAGTTTAGATGCATACTCTGTGTTGCGTGCCTTCCCTAGCTGCGCCCGAACCGAACAAGAACAAGTCTTTAGGACTCCAAGTGTCGTCCCTCCGTAGATAGTCCACAGCACGTCCGGATCCGCCTTAAGATTGACCAACTAGAATCGCCCTTAAGGTACTATTAATTTTCGGCACTTTTAGGCAAATGTGTGACTGAATTTTTCTCTCAAAAACTCACTTTGAATACTTGAAAACACGTTGTAAATATGTGACCCTAGGCACTTATTTATAGAGTTTATGGAAAGGAATTATAATCCTATTAAAATACAAATCTATTTAATTATAACCCTACTAGGATTCTAATTAAACAAAGTTTATCTATTAGGATTAGATTTAATCATATTACGAATCCCGGTTGCCTTAGGATTCCGAGTAACACACACGAGTGGCGCACAAGCACCGCACGCCCGCACGCAGGCCTTGCGGCCCACGCCGAGCGCACAGCGCAAGGCCCACTGTCGCAGCCTTGCCCGCGCGCGCGACCAAGCTACGGCTGGGCCTGGCTTTTGCGCTGGGCCTGGTCGTATGCTTGGCGTGTGGTTGTTCGCTTGGCTTGCTGGGCGATGGCCCGGCTTCGTGCTGGGCCTTCGTCTGGCAGGCCTCGTCCGATGCTAATTCGTACGATACGCTTCCGATTAAATTCTCGATTCCGGAATTCATTTCCGATACGAACAATATTTAATATTTCCGATTCCGGAATTGATTTCCGTTTCGAACAAATATTTAATATTTCCGTTTCCGGAATTATTTTTCGATTCCGATAATATTTCAGATTCTGACAATATTTCCGTTTCCGGCAATATTTCCGATTCCGGCAATATTTCCATTTCCGATAATATTTTCCGATACGTACCATGTTTCCGTTTCCGGCAACATCTACGACTTGGATAATATTTATATTTCCGATACGATCCATATTTCCGTTTCCGGCAATATCATCGTTTCCGGAGTATTCTTTTCTTGCCTGTGACGATCTCAGCTCCCACTGAAACCAAGATCCGTCGATTCCGAATATCCATAGATGGAGTATTTAATGCCATTAAATACTTGATCCGTTTACGTACTATTTGTGTGACCCTACGGGTTCAGTCAAGAGTAAGCTGTGGATTAATATCATTAATTCCACTTGAACTGAAGCGGCCTCTAGCTAGGCATTCAGCTCACTTGATCTCACTGAATTATTAACTTGTTAATTAATACTGAACCGCATTTATTAGACTTAACATTGAATACATACTTGGACCAAGGGCATTATTTCCTTCATGTTCTTGGTACGAGAAACAGATATACCAAGAAAATATGAAAGGGGACCAAGATCCTTCATTGCGAACTCAGAACTGAGCAGGGCAATGATACGAGTCCCGAGGGCAACAGAGGAAGAAACAAGTATGATATCATCAACATACAGCAGTAAATAGGCAGTATCTGTACCACGGCGAAAAATGAACAAGGAAGTGTCACTTTTACTGTTAACAAATCCCAGGGACATAATGAAGGTGGCAAACCTTTGATACCACGCCCTAGGAGCCTGTTTTAGACCATATATAGACCTGCGAAGTAAACAAACATGTTTGGGCTTGTCTGGCCTGACAAACCCGGGAGGTTGATGCATATAAACCGTTTCCTGTAAGTTACCATGAAGAAAAGCATTCTTCACATCCAACTGATGAATAGACCATTGCTTAGAGAAAGCTAGGATGAGAACCGTACGGATGGTAGTTGGTTTCACAACCGGGCTAAAAGTATCACCACAATCAACACCAACCTCTTGACCCTTACCATTGGCCACCAAACGTGCCTTGTACCGCTCAAAATCCCCATTTGATTTTTCCTTGTGGGTGAAAACCCATAAACAACGAATCGCATTTGCATTCGATGGCCGTGGTACCAAATCCCACGTATGAGTGTCAATCATGGCATTATACTCATCAGACATAGCATTATACCAGTTAGGGTCCTTAAGGGCAAGCACGGGTGACTTCGGAATAGGAGAAATATTGGGCGTAGTCGAAGAAATTAAGGCCAAGCTAGCATATTTGGAGTTTGGCTTAAAGATTCCGGCTTGTGCCCGAGTTCGCATGGAGTGAAGCGAGTGTGGTGGAGGAGATTGGGTAGGAGCAACAGAATTGGGCTCAGGAGAGAAATAAGATGTGTAGGTCGGGGATGAGGCGCCCACATCAGTAGAGTGGGTAGGCCACTCATGGGCCGTGGCTGATTGAACAGTCCCACGGTCTATGGGTGACCCATTCTGCCCAGCTATACCGTGTGGAGCACTAGGAGGAGAGGTGGGGCGAGGCCCACGTGTGGTAGGGGCGTGACCACGGACCTGAAGGGGGGAGATTGGACTGGTCTGTGGTAATTGGGCCGGCCCAGAGAGAGTAGGAGGGAGCCCGCCAGAATTCAAAGGAGAGAGATCCAATATTAGTGGATCATCATGGTGGGCTTGAGGTGTGGGCTGGGTCTGGACACGAATGAGAGGGGGACTTGGAATGTCCAAGTCAGACTCAAGAAATGAATAATCCTTCACATTGGGCACATAATTTTGAGAATTTGGAAATGTATTTTCATCAAAATTAACATGTCGAGAGATGATCACCTTCTTAGTAGCTAAATCAAGGCACCGATATCCGCGGTGAGAGGATGGGTACCCAAGAAATATGCAAGGGGCAGACCGAGGACTCAACTTATTTTGTGCATTAGCCGAGAGATTAGGGTAACATAGGCATCCGAAGGTACGGAGATGACCATAGGAAGGGGCCTTGTTATATAGCATATGCATCGGAGTGAGATTACCAAGAAGGCGGGTAGGCCGAATGTTCAACAAATATGTGGCCATATTAAGAGACTCGACCCAATAGGAAGGGGGAAGAGAGGCATGAAACATAAGAGATCTACTGATATTGTTTATGGTTCGGATCATACGCTCGGCCTTTCCATTTTGGGGGGAGGTATGGGGGCAAGAGAACCGCCAAATCATGCCATGGGTTAGTGAAAATGACGTGAAATTCGAATTATCAAATTCGCGACCATTATCACATTGTAAAGCTTTAATAGTAGTCCCAAATTGAGTCCGAACATAGGTATGAAAGCGTACAAACACATTAAACACTTCCGATTTAGATTTTAGAGGGAAAACCCACAAAAAATGAGAACAATCGTCCAAAAATAGCAAATAGTACCGAAAGCCAGTATGACTATTGATAGGGTACGTAAATAAATCGGTGTGAATAATATCAAACGGAGAAAATGTCTTAGTAAGAGAAGTTGAAAAAGGAAGACGACAATGTTTGCCTAATTGACAACCATGACAAACAGTGAGGTTAGACCCCTTATTACAACGAATAAAATTCTGATTTCTAAGAAAACTAAGAACTTGATCTCCTGGGTGTCCCAAACGGTTGTGCCAAACATCAGAAGAAATAGCAGCAAATGCCGAAGGAGAAGAAGGTGATGCGGATGATAGAGGATAGAGATTCCCAACACTATTGCACCTCGTCAATATTTTCCCCGTCCGTAGGTCCTTCACAGAAAAACCAAAAGGGTCAAACTCAACAGAAACACAGTTATCGGTAGTGAATTGACGTACGGAGACTAGATTCTTAATGATATTAGGGGCATAAAGAATATTTTTGAGAGTAAGAGGAGGGAATGGGTTGGATAAGATAGTAGTTCCGGAACCTCTAACTGGTATTTTCGTGCCATCACCAACCATAATATGAGAATTCAAATTACGCCAATTAACAATAGAAGAGGAAATACCTGATCCGTTCATTAGATGTGATGTAGCACCCGTATCCATGTACCAATTCGAATCCGGTGGTTGCATCGACATTGCATTAAAGAAAGTCGGTAAATCTGTGGGCTGAAAAGAACCCCCTGGGACCAGAAACGCCCCATTGGGCTGCTGAACCTGTTGCTGTCGCGGACCAGGGCCCAATATCCCTTGCTGAGCAGTACCATTGGATCTCCAAGGTTGTGAGGGATATGGACAGGGAGGAGACATAAACTGTTGGGCCCAAGCCCAAGGATTAAAGAACATAGGAAGTTGGCCTTGTTGCTGGCCACGAACCTGGCCACCCGTGTTCGAACCCGAGCCACTAGAAGCAGCCCCATTACCCCCTTTCTTCTTTCCCTTGTAGTTTTTACCACCCCCTGACTTTCCACCGCCACCACGGTGGCCACCACTCGCCGGCGGTTGAGACCCAGCAGTCCCGTGAGTATTACCCGCAACCAGCAATGCGGATGAAGGTGCGTCGTCATCTTTTTCGGATAGACGACCAAGCCGATCCAAATCCAAGGTGGAGCACGCATCCTCGAACGACGGTAGAGGATTGGTTTGACGAATAATCGTTGCAATGGTACGATACTCCGCGTCGACCTTACCGACCAATTGAAGAACCAAACGTTCCTCCGACACCGGGTGATCGAGTGCAGCAAGCTGATCAGCCACCGTCTTTAGGGCTTGACAATATTCCTCAAGAGACGAAAAATTGGACATCCGAATGTTACCGAATTGGTTTTCCAGCAACACCACTCGCGTGCCACGATTGTCTCGAAATATTTTGCGAAGCTTGTTCCATATGTCCATGGCAGAGGCAGTTTCGTCCAAGACCTTAAGGAGAAGATCCTTCGAAATAGACCCATAAATCCATTGGAGAACAACCGCATCTAGACGCTCCCATAAGTCATCATCCACGTCCTTCGGTTTCTGGACTCGAGGATCGATGTGATCTAAGACCATGTAAACCTTAGCCGTATTACGAAATAAGGTCGCCCAAGGTGTATACTGCACATTATCCACGTCGAGAACAAGAGTTATCAAAGCCTTCACGTTTGTGGCATTAAGCGCCGGATGATAAGCATGGAGCACAGTGGTGGAAGGAGGAGGGAGCACATCCTCATCACCGGCCATGGAAAGAAAGAAGAAGAAGAGACAGAGAAGGAAGAGCAGAAAAGCAGAAGAACAGAAGAGCAGCGGAAGAGTATTTGCCTAGGGTTAGGGTTAGGCTGATACCATGTATAAGTGGAAGCATGTATATACTGTTAGACACAATAATATGGATATATTATTGTTACATAAATAGCATTGTAAATATAGTTTACAAAGTCAACTAGGGTTTACATGTTTCTATATTTACAATGCTATTTATGTAACAATAATATATCCATATTATTGTGTCTAACAGTATATACATGCTTCCAGTTATACAAAATCTCTTGAACTATTTCAGCTTCCTTTTCATTTTGAAAGGTGATATAACCTGGCCGGGAATACTTGAACCAATTGAACCTCTACGTACAAATTTTACATGCATCAGTTTCTCCCTTTTGGTTGTGGCATGATTTGCTTTCAAAAAAAAAATCACCAACCTAGTCAATTTAAATAGTCAATTTAAATAAAACAAAGAAAATAACAGATGAATTTCATTAGAAATTTTATTGCACACAATTAGAATTCTTAATAGCAGGACTAATTAATATAGGAATTTGGTTATCATCCAAGGATCACATCTCAATTTTAGATGTGGGTGAATAAGATTACCTCCAACCTCCCTCACCTATGACGTATTCGACACAAAGCTAAAACCCCAATCCATGCCAAATATTTATATTGTCCCTTCTCCCTGGGAAATGGCGTTGGATCAATTCGCGACATTGCAAAGCAAAATATGGGTCTACAAAAACTCAGTTTTTCTGTTCGAAACAATTCCTCCGTTGACCTCGTCTTTATACCTTGTGTTGTATGGACTAGTTCCTTTGTTTTTCCATTTCCTCCCTCCGCATGCTTTCTCTTCTCAATAGAAACATTTTGGCTATGGCTACGACTTCCATCGACGGAGAGCTTTTCAAGAGAGAGACCTTACAGGTTTAATAACACGGCGTAACTAGAAACAAATATAACCTTATTCAAGCTACATTTTCTTCACCTTATTCTTATTCTTTATTACTTATGCTTGTTCAATTAGAGCTGGCCAAAAAAGTCCAGTCCAAGAGAACCATTTGTTTTCGTTTTCTTATTGCCATTTATCTTAACTTATGTCTTTGAAAAACTATAAAATTAGATATTTGAAAACAACATTAAGGGTGTGTTCTCTTCACCTCTAAAAAAAATAATTAAGTTTAATGAGTTCTCATAAGTTGCAAATTTGCAATTAAGTCCTAGCATATAAATAAATTCTAACCAGGTTCTGTAAGTTCAATCAAGTCATGTAAGTCGGGTATCTAAATTTACTCTCTTGCAATCGACTCTGATCAAGTCCACTTAACCTCAATCAAGTTTGATTAGGTTAATCAAATATGATCAGTTTCATTAACTTTATTTCAAGCTAAAGTTCTATTCTATTCGACTTATTTTATCTGAACTTATTTTATTTGAAAAAAAAACTTATTCGTATGTAAAAATGTCTGCAAAACCTTAATTTTTTCTGAACTTATACGGAATATTATTCAAACTTAACTAAACTTGTCTAAACTTAACTGAATCCACGTGAACTCATTTTGTCTGATAATTTTTTTTTTTTTTTTTTTTTTCGGCTAACCATATGTGTAATGTGTCCATAGACAAAAAAAACATCATCCAGAGAGAATGAATTTAATGCTAGTTCGGTCTTGGGGTTGGCCTTTGGGAAGAATGCTCAAATTTCACAGCAACTACAATGGAGCCCAGCGCCTGAATTTCTTCCATGGTTTCCGTCATCTCCTTCTCTACTCAACTTCAACCTCAGCAGAATGCAACCCTGATTTCGCGAATTACTTGGTCGATTTTTTAGGGTTTTCCAAGCAACAAGCTCTTTCCACTTACACTAAGCTCGTCCGCAGTCGTCTAGCTCGAGGTGCGAAAAAGGTCAGTGATTTCGAATTTGTTGAAAATTCTAATTCCGTTGTTAAATTTCTCAAACAAAATGGATTGGAACAATGTCATATTCGAACTGCTGTAGTTTCAGATCCCCTAATTTTGTTCAGTAATGTTGAAAAGACCCTAATTCCCAAGACCCTAGCTTTTCAGAAAATGGGGTTTTCTGTATCCGATATTGTTGAGGTTGTCAAGGTGAATCCTTCAATATTTTTTATGGGGTTGGATACCAAAATTATTCCAGCATTTCAAGCTTTGAAGGAGATTATGGGTTGTGATCTCCATGTAATTTCGATTATGAAATCTCCTCGTATCAGGCTTTTATCTGTTTCCAAACTTTTGGTGCCTAATGTAGCGTTGCTAATGAATCATGGGATCCCCATTGAATTAATCCGGAAACAGCTACTTAGGAACCCATTTCCCTTTCTCCGGAAAACTGAATTTACCCAGGATGCATTGATTAGGGTTGAAGAGAAGTTGGGGATTCCTAGAGATTCGCCCCGTTTCTTGTTAGGTATTATGTTGTTGAACTCTCTTAAAGAAACGACTGTTGAGTCGAAAAGACAAATATTTAAGAGCTTTGGGTGGACTGAGTCTGATGTTGTAACTCTCACAATATCAAGTCCTTTTCTGTTGGCACTTTCCGAAGCTAACCTCAAGAAAAGGTTGGGGTTTTTCATGAATGAGCTGGGTTACAAGCCTAGTTTCTTGGCAAAGACGTGTTCCTTGTTTACTTGTAGCTTGGAGAAGAGAATAGTACCGAGACATAAGACCCTCCTAGTCTTGAAGGAGAAAGGTTTGATTACGTTGGATTACTCTCTTGTTTCTGCCGTATCATACACCGAGTCAAAGTTCTTGGAGAAGTTTGTGCTACCATTCAAGGAAGTCCATGAAGTTTATTCCAAACATGCAGGTATTTGTTTGGAGAAGCTAACTATAGGATAGTGAAACCATACTCTAATACCGCTTGATGCTAGGTAAGCTTGCATTTTATTTTTAGCATGCAACATTTGGTTATTAAATTCAGTAATTTCACCATAACAGCCACTAATATATTCTCATAGGCTCGAGTTGCTAAAAGAATGATGGAAAAAAATGGTTGACTCATCTGGATGATTTTTTTTTGTTAATGTATTGTTGTTGAAAACTGCTATTTTAACGATTCAAGATCTATACTTGACTTTAGACTTCATCCTGTTTTTGGTACAATTTCCATTGTGCTATATATGCCTATATATTAATAATTTAATTTAACTATCATGCTGTTGTTAACTTGTTATGAAAACTTGCTTTGTTATACATAGCATATATACGTATTGTTAGCCCGTTTTCCACATTATTATGGTTATTAGAATTGTTAGTTGAGACTTGAGACTTAAAAGTTTTACTAAAAGATGCCAGCTTCATTATAGATCTCTATGGTTTGACTTGTTTGCATTACGGTTAGTAATGGTTACTAGGATACTTGTTCATTCTCTCTCTAAATCTTTACTTACAAATCTCTTTTGACACAACACATTCTCTCCTCGATCGTACAATTTATTACACCCAGCTCTAGCAATCAGCACATGCAGACTAGGAAATGGAAAGGAAAATTCTAATAACATACTTTGTATTTCTAATGAATATTTCACCTTCAGGCTTCAGGTTCTCCCGGTGGTGGGACAGGCCTTTTTTTATACCTTTTTCCCCTACTGATGTCAAAGGAGGTATGGTTTGTCCTCAAATCAAATTGTTGAAATTACTCCACATGTCATTATCTATAGATCACAATAGAGTTACTCAATCATAAATAAGGGCACAATCATGGAAATCTTTTTGCATGATCTAGTGCTAGGCAGTAGACATAACGATTGAACAATTAACTGTAGGGCTCTGCAAGTTGACATCACTACTTTTACCGTATTAGCTTGATTGTTCATTTTGACTAGATTATCCTGGTGGCTCAAATTCATCTCCTTTGTGAACGATGGTTAAATGCTACTCCCTCCGTCCCATATTTATGGTCTCGTTTGACAAAAGCCACGGGGTTTAAGAAAAATAGAATATAGTACATGGAAAAGTGGAATAAAGTACAAATGATTATTGAGTTGCATGGAAAAGTGGAATAAAGTACGTGGAAAAGAGAATATAATACATATGAAAGTGGAATATAGCACATGAGTGGGGTTTTCAATGCATTTTTTATTAATATAGTACATGAGAAAGTGGGGACCTTAGCCCAAATTAGAAACAAGACTATAATTTTGGGACGCTCGATTTGGAAAACAGGACTATAATTTTGGGACGGAGGGACGCCCAATTTGGATAACAGGACTATAATTTTGGGTCGGAGGGAGTATTATTCAGTCCCTGCTGCCTATCATAGGTAAGAAACACAAGTATGAGGTCTTTAACTTCTTTTTTTTAGGGTATTTGTGTATTCTGAATCCCCCTTTCCAAATTTGGACACGTTGATTCTTCAATGTGTAGAAGTTGTGGGTCTTTCTTCGTCATTAGTAGCCGTTGTCGTCAAAGTACTCATTCTGCTTTATATAGATATCAAGAATTCCTGTCATATATAGATATAGTTCCGCCAATAGGTTCACTCACCTGCATATTGCTACTCCTTAAGTCCTACAGATTACTTCAAAATTTTGTGGGTAAACTTGGAGAGATTGCACTTAGTTCCATCGCCTAGTTGGGAACTGGTATATATGCTCTGTGGCATGTTTGGTGTATATTATTTGGTCTCCAAGGTTATATTTTTTCACGAAAGTAATTAATTTATAGTTTTATGTCACATTACTGTGTCAGGGCTCTTAGGGTTGATGTCCCCAACAGAATACCTATTCTTCAACCTTTTCCTGCCTCAAAACCTGTGTTACATGGACTCGAGTATTTTTGTCTTACGCTTATATGTGTGCAAGTAGCTGACTCAACTTAAGGTGAAGTGAAGTGTTCGAGTAACATAAACGACAACTCTTCTAAGGACTTGGTTTGAGATGGTAAGGTGAGCAATGGGTGTGGTTTGTTGCGAATTTAAATAACTAGAAAACTTTATCTGAATAATGCCAATGAACAAATGAACAATTATTTCGTCGTGGAATACCAAAGTCCTAAAAAACGATTCCTCGCTACCTCCTGGTGGAGTATAACAAAAGCGGTCGCCCTCCATGATTAGCACCGCTCCGGAATTTGTGTTCACTCATACACCCGAATGAAGTACAAAATACTTGCCTAAAACCCAAAATAATTTTGCGGGGATAAATGTATTTTTGTTTCCGTATTTTTTGAGGGATAATAAACCTGGAAAAAGAAGTAACGAATAAATATAATAGAGGTTAGGAATTGCAACACACAAAAGGGGAGTTAATAGGAGGGAATAATGGGTGATTAAGTCTTAATCAATTCCCAACGGTTACAGAATAAATGTTGTAACAACGATAAGATTACCATAACAATGAGTAACCCAAAAAGGAAGGGTACTCAAAAGCCGCAGACCTAAGGCCCGACCTCGCGCGGGTGTGTATCCAAAAGGTTTCCCTTCCACTTTCTCAAATAAGAAGTATACTCATATCCCAGTATATAAACAAGGGAGTGGATTGATATCCTACAATGTGAGACATTTCTCACTTTACATTTTTCACTCTTTTCTTTTGTTTTCTCAACAAGAATTTCCAACATGGCTTGTGTAACATCGAGCATTGCGCTCAAGTATCTAACATTATATCTTTGAATGTGTGTTGTTAGTCCACCACAAGGCTTAATACCTGATTCCACTAACTAACTCAGCTCTTAGGTGTGCTGATCGTGGAAGATTCATGTTTGTTTCTCTGAAACCTTGAGTATAAAAATAGCAACGAAGGTACCACATATCTGCCAATCAACAGTTCACCTGTTTCGGTTTGGGGTACGGTCAGTTCACCGGGAGGATCGCCCTCCCAATTCGAAGTTTTTCCTGGAAGCCTAAACGCCCTTGTTGTCTATGACAACAGTCGCGACTATAAACAGACTCGTGTGAACCCTAATTTGCTTGTTGCCATGAGGATTCTTAGTTTCTTACCCTGTTTATCTTCCTTAACTCCCTCCTATCTCTCCGTGCCAGCTTGCACTCACCCCAAATCCTCTCCCTGTCACTCTCAGCCACCCAGAGGCTTTTGTTATCTATTTGGTTTGAGAAGCTCGTTGTTAGCATTTAAGATGTCTTAGCTTCTGTAATGGACCATACCAACACTGACCCACCTATGTTGGTCTATTATAGGCGCAACAGAAGAGGGGAGAGGCACCACAACCACAACAACAACACAGCTACAGCAGGGACAGCAGTTGGCACAAACTGACAAAGAAAGCAGAGGAAGCATTAATGTTTTGTACTTGTTGTTTACTTCTTAGTTTGTATAAATAAGAGAGGAGAGGAAGGGAAATGGATTGAGAATTTATTGGTGAATTGGAGAGTAGTAACCTCAAGTTACTTACCTGAGAGTTGTAGCCTAAAGCTACTGCATTTTGTAATCCTTGACCGTTGAGTCCTAGTAATCAACAACTCCTTTCTCTATTCCTGTTTGTGTGTTGTGTGTGTGTGGTAAAGTCAGTCCAGGGCTTTACACTTGGTATCAGAGCAGCCACGTCCTGAGGAAGAAGGGTAGCCATGGTGCTTTCAAATTCGCTGAGATTTGAGGCCTTGGAAGGAGGGCTCACAGAAGTAGGGCAACGGATGAACACCTTGGAAGGGAGGGTGCAGCAGCTCTTAACAGAGAGTATGGAGACCTTCCAAAAGAATCTTGCTGAGCAATTCATGGCCAAGAGCGCGGAGGACACACAGAAAAATCAAGAAACGGTAGATGCAGCTACCATCCGCCTAGAAGGCAGAATTGATAGATTTAGAGAGGACCAAGAGACGCAACTGGCGTTGATGAAAAGGAACCAGGAGAAATTTCAAGAAGAGGTGAAGGCTTTATTGGCTAACAGACCCCCTGCTCAGACCTTGGAGGAGGAGGAGTACTCGGAAAATCAAATGAACCCACCGAGGCGGATTGGCAGGAACTTTGGGAGAGGTGGGTTCGACGATGGAGGTGGGGGGAACGGCGGTCACTGGAAGTATCGGAAATTGGATATGCCTCTGTTTGAAGGTAGCGATCCAGACGGCTGGATTCTTCGTGGTGAAAAATACTTTGACTTTTACAAGTTAACAGAGACTGAGAAAATGGATGCCGCGGTGGTGTCAATGGAGGGGGATGCGCTGAGGTGGTTCACGTTTGAATCACGCCGGAGACCGATGAGAAGCTGGCCGGAGTTGAAAGCTCGAGTTTTGGCAAAGTTTCGCCCCACTAATGCTGGAACTTTGCACGAACAATGGTTGGCGACGGCTCAAACCACCACGGTGGCTGACTACGTGAGGCAGTTCATTGACCTAGCATCTCCTCTAGATGACGTTCCAGAGAGTATAATGCTTGGGCAATTTGTGAATGGGCTTAAAGATGATATTAAAGCTGAAATTCGGGTTCTAAACCCGTATACACTGGATGAAGCGATGGATCTAGCTACTCGGGTTGAAGAACGTAACCGGGTACGAAGAAGTGGGTATGGGAATAGCAGGAGTGGACAATTCTCATATTTCAGTAAAAGCCCAATAGCCACTAACCCAACACCAACAACCTCAGGGGCCCAGAACCATGTTTTAAACCCATCCCAGTATAACCCACTGTCAAAAAACACGTACCTCAAACCAGTCAACTCAAGTGGATCCTACGGATCCTCCCCAAACACCAACCCACCTCGTTCTGCTACAGTAAACTCGCGATTTTCCGGCATTGGAGAAACAAGACGATTGACTGAGCGTGAATTACAGGAAAAAAAGTCTAAAGGCTTATGTTTTAGGTGTGATGAAAGGTGGAGCATCGGCCACCAGTGTAAGAAGAGGGAGATGAATGTTTTGTTGGTGGATGAGGAGGACGGTGGAGAGGAGCTGACCGGAGAGGAAGTCGGTGGTGAGTTTTATTCGCTGGAGGAGCAGAGAAAGGAGGAGATACCGACAACACTCTCAATTAATTCGATTGTAGGCCTTACCAACCCGAAGACACTTAAATTGGTCGGGCGCATCGAAGACGGCGAGGTGGTGGTGATGGTGGATCCCGGAGCCACCCACAACTTCATTTCGCTCCGGGCGGTGGAAAAATTAAAGGTACCTATTATGGAGTCAATGGGGTTTGGAGTGTCACTTGGTAATGGTGAGGCAGTGAAAGGTAAAGGAATTTGTAAGCAGGTGAAACTGAAATTGAACTCAGAAATTGAAATAGAAGAAGATTTCTTGCCTCTGGAGTTGGGAAATTCGGATGTAATACTGGGCATTCAGTGGTTAGAGAAGCTAGGACCGGTGATCACCAACTGGAAAACACAGGTTATGAAGTATCAGGATAAGGGTGTGACTGTAACATTGAAAGGGGATCCGTCACTAGCTAAATCATTAATCTCCTTGAAGGCAATGCTGAAAGTAATCAGGAGAGAAGGGGGAGGGATTTTACTGGAGTTTAACCAAGTGGAGGAAATCACCAGTGAAGGGCCAACTGTACCCTTGTTCTTGCACGAGGTTCTGGGAAAATTTCAAGGCATCTTTGGGCTTCCGAAAGGGTTACCGCCGAGCCGAGGGCATGAACACTCGATTGTCATGAAGGAAGGTAGTGATCCAGTTGGTGTTCGACCATATAGATACCCTCAAGTGCAGAAGGATGAGATAGAGCGGCTAATCCGAGAGATGTTAGAAGCCGGAATCATCAAGCCATCCACCAGTCCTTTCTCGAGTCCCGTGTTGTTAGTTAAAAAAAAAGACGGCTCTTGGCGATTCTGTGTGGATTACAGGGCCCTCAATAAAGAGACCGTTCCTGATAAATATCCAATCCCCGTAATTGATGAACTCCTTGATGAGTTGCACGGTGCTAAGGTGTTCTCAAAGCTAGACTTGCGAGCCGGTTACCATCATATTCTTGTGAAACCGGAAGATACACACAAGACGGCCTTCCGCACCCACGAGGGTCACTATGAATTCTTGGTGATGCCGTTCGGCCTCACCAACGCTCCGGCGACGTTCCAGTCACTTATGAATGAGGTATTCCGACCATACTTGAGGAAATTTGTTCTTGTCTTTTTTGATGATATATTGGTATATAGTTCTTGTGAAACTGACCATGTGAAGCATATGCAATTAGTGTTGTCATTACTGGAAAAAAATCAGTTGTTTGCGAATTTCAAAAAGTGTGAGTTCGGGAAGGAAGAGGTAGCCTATCTCGGGCATGTAATATCCAGCCATGGTGTGTCTGTAGACCAAGAAAAAATCAGAGCCATGAAAGAATGGAGCACACCGAAAAATTTGAGGGAGCTTCGGGGTTTCCTAGGTCTCACGGGTTATTACCGAAAGTTTATTGCCGGTTACGCCCACATTGCACATCCCCTCACTGAACAATTGAGGAAGGACAATTTCGGGTGGAGTGAAGCAGCCACACAGGCTTTTGAAGAGCTGAAGAGAGCCATGACTACCGCCCCTGTACTAGCTATGCCAAACTTTAGTAAGGAGTTCGTGGTGGAGACAGATGCGTCGGGCTACGGATTGGGGGCTGTGATGATGCAGGAAGGCCGCCCAATCGCTTATTATAGTCGTGTGCTCGGGCCAAGAGCGAGAGGGAGGTCCATATACGAAAAAGAACTAATGGCAATCTGTTTGGCCGTGGAAAAATGGAAGCATTACCTCCTTGGGAGACACTTTGTGATCAGAACCGACCAGCAAAGTCTACGGCACATCACCCAACAGCGAGAAATCGGGGCTGATTATCAAAAATGGGTTCGGAAGTTGATTGGCTTTGATTTTGACATACAATATAAACCCGGATCATCTAACCGAGTGGCTGATGCACTCTCGAGGAAAGGAGAAGGAGAGCTTGAAATTGGCACACTGGAATTGGGTGCATTGCTGACTTCACAGGGGATAAATTGGGATACATTAGAGGAAGAAATCAAGGCAGATGAAGGGCTGGGAAGGATTAAACAGGAGCTTAGGGAGGGAAAACAGTTGGCGGGGTTCACGTTGGTGGGTGAGAAGTTGTTGTATAAAGGGCGAACAGTGTTGTCACACCTCTCCGCTTTTATTCCCCTACTGCTTCGTGAGTATCATGACTCACCCGTTGGAGGGCACTCCGGTGAGGTTAAGACTTACCTCCGTCTCACCTCGGAGTGGTTTTGGCGGGGGATGAGAAAAAGTGTAGCTAGGTATGTACGGGAGTGCGGAGTATGCCAACAAAACAAACACTCGCAACAGCAACCCGCTGGCTTGTTGCAACCATTACCTGTACCCGTGGCGGTATGGGAAGACATTAGCATGGACTTTATTGAGGGGTTGCCTCTCTCCAAAGGGGTTGATACAATATTGGTTGTGGTTGATAGATTGTCAAAGTATGCTCACTTCATTGTGCTTAGGCACCCATTCACCGCATTGTCTGTGGCAGCAGCTTTCATTCGTGATATTGTGAAGTTGCACGGCTTCCCTGCTTCAATTATCTCAGACAGGGATAGAGTGTTTCTCAGCATTTTTTGGCGTGAGTTGTTCAAATTACATGGCACCGATTTGAAGAGGAGTACTTCGTACCATCCCCAAACGGATGGACAATCGGAAAACGTTAACAAGGGGCTGGAAACATATTTGCGTTGTTTTGCGGGTGAGAAACCGAAGGAATGGGCTAAGTGGTTATCGTGGGCTGAGTACTCTTACAATACCTCACCTCACATATCCACTAGCATGACCCCTTTTAGAATTGTATATGGCAGGGATCCACCACGTCTAATGAGGATGGAGGCAAGGCAGACACCAGTTGATTCCTTGGATGAGTTAATACGTGAAAGAGATGGAGTTTTAGATGAACTCAAACTCAACCTGCTGCGTGCCCAACAAATCATGAAAGATAATGCTGACAAAAGAAGAAGGAATGAGAGTTTTGAAGTGGGGGACAAAGTCTTTCTGAAATTACAACCATATCGGCAACGTTCGTTAGCCAAGAGGCCCAATGAGAAATTGTCAGCCCGCTTTTATGGCCCATTCGAGATTATACAGAAGATTGGTGTGGTCGCCTATAAACTCAGGTTACCTCCCACCAGTAAAATTCACCCGGTATTCCATGTTTCACAGCTGAAACGAGCAGTTGGAGAAGTGGTGACTGCATCATCCTTGCCTGATCAACTTACTTCTGAGTTGGAGTTGATGGTGGAGCCAGAGGACCTGCTGGATGTGCGTGCAAGTGTGGGGAAAGAAACCATGGTCTTGATCAAATGGAAAGGCTTGCCCTCATTTGATGCTACGTGGGAAGTGGCAGGCTTGATCAATGACCGTTTTCCGGACTTCCACCTTGAGGACAAGGTGTTGGTTTGGGGGCGGGGTGTTGTAATGGACCATACCAACACTGACCCACCTATGTTGGTCTATTACAGGCGCAACAGAAGAGGGGAGAGGCACCACAACCACAACAACAACACAGCTACAGCAGGGACAGCAGTTGGCACAAACTGACAAAGAAAGCAGAGGAAGCATTAATGTTTTGTACTTGTTGTTTACTTCTTAGTTTGTATAAATAAGAGAGGAGAGGTGGGGAAATGGATTGAGAATTTATTGGTGAATTGGAGAGTAGTAACCTCAAGTTACTTACCTGAGAGTTGTAGCCTAAAGCTACTGCATTTTGTAATCCTTGACCGTTGAGTCCTAGTAATCAACAACTCCTTTCTCTATTCCTGTTTGTGTGTTGTGTGTGTGTGGTAAAGTCAGTCCAGGGCTTTACAGCTTCCATGGATGATGTTAAAGTAGCTACCTCTGCCTTCTTTTAGACAAATCACTCAAATGTATGTTAATGAATAGCCGTCTTTTATTTTTGATGTGCCGAATTGTGTGCCTTTTCGTGTATTTAGGGGTTTGCTCCTCTTGTTAGGTATTATTTCATAGACCATAGTGTTCTTCTTGACTGGATAAACTTTGTTAGAACTTAAAAGGATAATGTTTTAATCAATTTGCTGGGGAGGCTGCGAGGGTTTTGCAGTCATGCCCTATTCACTGCTTTGGGCTCAGAAAAATGAGTCATTATCTCAATATCTCTACCCTTAAGACCTTGGAATCCATGGAGACATGAACCTTTGTCTGGTTTCCTAAAAGAAATGGATGGTCCATTTCTTAATCAAAGGTTGTGAATGCATGAAGGGGGGAAATAGGGGATTCTTGGGAATTCTTTTTTATTTTTTATTTTTTATAATAACGTGTATAGAATAGCTAAAATACGGGGGGTTTGTGAATTCTTAAGCTAGGAAATGGATGAAAAGAAATGGAGAGGATCCTAATACACGGTTATTACTATGCAATAGCAGTTACGTAAATGCTGTCATACAATAATTAACAGATAGTCTGTTCAGGAAACCATTTTAAATGAATCAGTGTGTGATTTGGTTTTAGCTGTTGGAATCTTTTCTAAAAAGAGTGTTTTTCTTTTCTTTAAGCAGACATTCAAAAGTGTTGTTCTTCATTGATTGATACGTCGGGCTGCTGACTTCAATTAAATCTGTGTTATAAGGATTTTGATTATTTATCTACCTTGCACAATTTCCATGCACAAATTGTATTACATAGATTGAGATATGATGTTTATTTATGTTGATTTGTGCCGTACTAATACAGCTTCACAAGTGAGATTGAGATTGATGTTTATTTATGCTGCTTTGTCGGTTCATAACCATACTAATACAGTAGTACAGCTTCACAGATAAGAATGAAATATGATGTTTTTTAACGTCTAGACAGGAATTTGATTAGGGATTTGCTTAAAGAGAAAGACTGCATCATTTTGAGGAACCTGTGATTGCTGCCAGATTTTGCTATCAGTGAGGAATATCCTACGTTCTTGAATAAAAAGCCCCGCGTCAGTTATGGGTTAGGAAATTCTGTCTGTTTAGTCAGATTAAAAATCTCTGTTTTCATCTGAGAAATGAACCGAGCATGAATTAGGACTATAAGTGGTGCATGTTTTTGGACTGTAATTATGGTGATCACCCGGTACCGGTGCTGGTGGTTTGAAAAATGTGCAGGCTAATGAGTTTATGAGATGCTCTTATGCTGCAGCGACTCGTCACGGGTTAGGCCTGACAAGGCTTGGTGATGCCTAGCCTTGACCGAAGTAGCTCCAGGTCCAGGTTTTTCTGTTTTTGTTTTACTTTTTTTTGTCTTGTTTTTAGGCCTTATTGAACTTATAGATACTGTATAGAACTGAGATTATTACGAAGTAGTACATATTTCCTCCGTCTTTTAATACTCGCAACGTTTAGACTTTTGTCACTATTCATATAATCTACTTTGACTATTCGTAGTGTTTTTTATATAAGATAAAACGTAATCATGTGGGATCTTGTTAGATTCGTCTCAATGTGTATTTTCAAAATATCAACTTTTTATAATTTTTGCATAAAGAGAATTTAAGATATAAATGATCAAAGTTGTGCATCGGCATGCGTGAAACTAACAAACGTTGCGAGTATTAAAAGACGGAGGAAGTATTACTCATTGGTGTTGATAATATTTGTAAAAATGTTAGAAAAGAAATCATCAAGTAAATCAACTTACAAAAAGTCTTGCGCGCACAAGGTGTACAATAAATTTATTGTACACCAAAATAACTTTAACCCATTTTTTGTAACTTTAATCTAGTTTTGATTAACTTTTATATTGGTAAAAAAAGTTGATAGATAAACATTTTAAAGGATTAAATGATTAATTTTATACATTATTAGAGATTTTGAAGAAATAAATTTTATTAAAATGAAAAAATTTATCACTAAAAATTAGATAACTTTTACACATATAAGCATAACTTTTAAGCATAACTTTTAAGCATTTTGAGTTAACTTTTACTCCGTTGTGCAATAATTATTGTACAACTATTATAAATAAGAATTTGTGATCAACTTAAGATTCAGAACCTCGTACATGTTCGGCAACGTTATGAATACTACAATCAACGATATCAAAGGCCTTCAACACTTGGTTATAACACATATATAGAGAGAGCAGCAAATAGAATGTCACACAGGATATCGAATGTAGGTCACTTCGCGAGTTAGCGGCAGATTCAATGTCTCTTTAGCCTTGTAATAGCTAGCGGTTACTTTCGATTTTGAACAGTGATTATTTAAGGGTTACCCGTCCAATGTGTTTTCTCCTTATCTATCAAAACAAAAGTATTACATGAATTGTACAAAATAATTTAACAACATTGAAGTATGTACTTTTGATTCAACTAGTTGTTGGCCGACGCGCTAACGCGCGCCGTCCCCCAAGTTAGCAAATTTTTTTTGTGAAATTATTATTGTCATAATATAGTTATTACAATTTGAAAGTTACTATATTTGTATTCACAGGTGAAATCAAAAAGTGTAAGTCACTCATATATTCAATAATCCAACAAATCTTGAGAAATACGGAGAGAACAAAGACTAATCTAACAAATCAATAAACGAATCGCAACATTACAGAGAGAACAAAAATTTTAACTACAAAATAATATTCAAATTTTGCTGCTTGTTGCTTTTTTATCAGCAATGATCATGATCTTTATGGAAGATCCTATTGCAACACAAGTTTAATATAGTTCAGTTAAAATCAAATCAAAGACACACATTTATAACTAATTTCATAGATACAACTATGAAAATTCAAATATTACGAGACGGTGGAGCTTTTGCCAAATAATTTGTCTCACCTCACAACTCGTATAGATTTATTTATCCATAGAAACTTGTTTTCCTAGTTATAAAAAACCCACCAATGAAAAACCGATCCACACCACATAATCAGTCTCTTTTTACAGTAGAAACTAAACTTTTCTATGCATTGTCAGAAAAATACAGAAACATTTATACATTGTCAATGCATAAATGCACACGGTATAAAAAATAATTACCAAAACGCAATGCAAATCACGAGGCTATTTAATATATGGAAATAGTTGCTCGCGAAGTGCTGAAAATGTTAGGCGTCGGGTGGTCACTGGTCAGCCTGTCTTTTGGACATCGTTATCACGAATTTCTCTAATTTGGTTAGCTTATCTAAGACATCAAGAAATGGGCCAGAGAAATTGTTGCAAGGTATTGAGAGCTGCTCGAACGAAGCCATGCCATAGATAAAGCTTGGGAGCTCACCAGAAAGCCAATTGTCACCTACGTGCTTATATTGAACACAGATAAAGCTCAAAGATCACCTCTGCCTATTCCTGCTTCCTCTTCATCCTTGACTTTCAGCAGCTGAAAAATACATTTTCTTGTTAAAGTAAACTAATACTTCGAACAAAGTTAAGCTTTTTCTAGCTACCAGTCATATGTTCAACTGTACTTTTGAAGGATTCCCCACCCTGTGACTCCCTACTGGTTGAAAACATAAGGATTTTCTCACACAATATGACAATGTCGCTAACAGGATGCACTGAGTGTTGGAAATCATGGTCTGTGTGTGATGACAATTGACAACTGGCAACAAATTACCATATTAGTCAAAGAGCCTCTAAGGCTGACACATTTAACTTTACTTCTCCAACAAGATTCTTTTATTGTGTATAAATGAGTCAACTGAGACAAAGGTAATTAAAGCTATTTTCTTTCACTCTAAGGAAGGCAGAAGGAAGGAAGTAAATTCTAGCGGTTCTGCTACAGATATGGTAAGCCAGTAATAAGTAATAACACCCCAAAGACTGGTATTCATTGCATGTGGCTCAAAATAGTTTTAGTACATTTTTCCAACTCATAAAGTGAAAACTAATAGCATTCGCACTGTAACATAAAGCTTAACAAACATAATTATATTTTTTTAGCATTCAACAATGCATGTAGAACTATAGACAGACAGACAAACAGAGACAGAAATAATGTGAGACAACCCATAGTATAAGCCTTCCCGGAATGAGTTTGCCCCTAAGCAAATACAGATGCATTATAGCTATCAAATGCAGACTGTATAAATGATTGATCATCGGTGAAGACTTCAACTGCAGCAAAATATTACCTTTTATAAAGATACTACTAAAGCATGCCTCTAAACCATTTAAACTAATATATTTCTAGCTTACACTGTCCAACATGAGAACCGTACACCCGGTCAAGCACAAACTCCTCTTTAGCATTGGGTGAACGTCTCGTCGTCAGTATTAACTCGGATAGTATTTTCATCCAGAAATTTAACGACAAAGCCTTCATTTTCAAATGAAGTATAATTTTTTAATGAAATGAAGTAGTCAGATGTAGGAAGTCACAGTGTGGAGAATCCGTTTAAAGTTAACACTGATAACACCCAATCTATATAAAGCATTAACTCTGTGAAGATATTAGTGATGGTATCTTGATATGTTGGGGTACCTTGAGAAATTATATCAGGGTAACATACCAAGTTTTAGACGGCCTAACACCAACCAGTTGTACAGGTATTGTGGGACAGTTCAAGTCAGTCCAACTGATAGACTTAACTGAATGAATGGAACAGTCCAACCCACTTTTACAAAAGGACAGAACCATATCTAACCCAAAACAACCTGATACAGTCAAAATAGCACCAGGAGTAGAGTGGTTCAGCATGTAGCCATCTCCATTCATTGGCTTTATAAATTTTGGATGAGACAGAATTAGAAACCCACCTATTGCATTTTTAATAATTTACCCTAATATGTGAACTAAATGCATCGATATGTAAAACTTCAAACCATAGATATGTAGATATCATTTATTTTATTCTTAGCAAGAACATATTGTCCCAATAGAAGCCATCACATTACTGCAAATAACAACATCAAGTACTTGAAAAACAGATCATTGTTATCACATTTCCAAGTCAGCCAAATCTTCCATATGCATTGTATTATATACTTGTCAGATTCCACAAACAATTTAGCAAGTTCCCTCCCCCATAATGGACAGGAGATGCGAAGTAAATGAATTGATGAAATGAAAAAGCATGTTAACTGCAGATGCACACTTATGTAATCTTTTGATCACTCTTAACAACTTCAAGAAAATAGCTAGACTGTTGGCCCTTGAATACTGCCATAAGAAAGTCAAAACTAACATAAATGTATTCTTTCAATTTGGCAAACAGCTCAGTAGTATAACCTGTCTTATTTCAGGAGCTTTCTTTTTATCATGATCCATGAATAGTGTAAACACTCAACATTAAAATCCATGATCTAAAACTGTCAGAAAAAAGATCATTTATTCTTTCTTCTGCCCCCCCTCCCTCCCTCGTCCAATAACATGATCTCTAGCAGAAGCATGACGCAAGAACAACAGAACCTTCATATTTTTAAAAGCAACAGAAGACCAGAAAATCAACTAAAGAGAGAGAGAAATGAACAAGTTCAAATTGCACAAATTCAGAAAATAACAGCTAATTAGAGCCTATACGAAGAAACAGAATCAAAATGATGGATCCATAGATACTAATAAAGCCCTATAAAAAGCCACCTACATACCATACCTAATTACCTGGGATTTCAACATTGAACATGGTACATAAACTTTGCTAGAGTCAATTCAAACTCAAATAAATAAATAAATAAATAAATAAAAACAGATTAAATGGAGGGTTTGAGAGTATTACCATCTCTGTAGAGTATGGGTTTGATCAGATGAGAGAGAAAAGGAGAGAATCGTCACCCATTTCATCAACCGAACATCTACAAAAAAAGCAAAAAAATTAAAATGACGAACAATCTGAAATCAAAGAGTAAGAGATAGAACGAAGGAACGACAGTAAAAGTTAGAATCTCAATAATGCTCCCAAATTACGGAAACTAAAACTGAGTTGAAAGGTTTGGAAAGAGAAACTTTACTTTCTTTCTTCCGTCTCAATAATATGAAATGACTATCGCAGGCTTGCATTAACTCAACGATTGGAAGGATTGAATCTTACTTGCATGCCAACAGAAAATTGAAGGTGAACCTCATTAAGAACCGAATTTTCAAGTTAGATAATGCTCAATAAAACTCATACATCCTCTCTTATCCAGTCTGTTGCTAAAAAAAGGATTGTTGTTTCATGAAGAGCATAAACACATCAATTTGTGAGTGTGCTTTACAGTGACGTATTCTTTCATTAGCACGTATTTTGAAAGAAATTAAAGAGTAATAAATTCAATTTCTCAAGGGAAAACTGGAAAAAGTCTCCAAGTAAAATTACTGATGCTACAAAAAGAGCATAAAAAAAAGATTTATTTCTGAGAGAAAAAAATTAACCACCCAACAATAACTGGAAGAGTAAAATGGTAATTCCATCACAAGGGGTGGGAAAAAAAGAGATGTATCTCCAAGTACCTCAGCCGGGTGAGACATTTCATTATACATTTCAGAGACAATCCAAGGATGATTCCCAATCAATGTAGCCCGAACAACCAATCTAGAAAACCCATGATTAAAAAAAGAATAAATTAGGACAAAGTAGATGGTTGAATAAAGAGGGGGAGTGGGGGATAAAGTAAAGTTAACTTCTTTAAATTGACAATATTAAATTTGACATATACCGACCAAAGATGCCACTGACTGAAAAGAAGCCAAGGAAAAGAGCATTAATAAGCGACATAGAGCTCTAAGTTAGATATGTAACCAAGAAGACAACTTTTAATCCAAGTTTAGCCGATTCTGCTGCCAAAGCTAGACCAGCTGGACCACAACAATAACCACCATATCCAGCAATACATTGGCATTTGATATTTGACGCAGTTGCAAATAAATGAACCAAATAAATTAATAAAGCATGAATGCATATATGCTGTAGCATCTCGAAACTACATCCAACTGCAGATAGCAGAGACACCACATCTATGTCCGAAGCTCAACATTCAAACAATGCTAATCCAATCCAATTTTATCGAAGTTATTCTCACACAGTAAGAATAACCCCTCACCTATCAACTAATAGAGAAAAAGTACAGGGGATGTGCCACATTTCCAAATGCTAAGAAGCTAGATACTGTATGTATATCATGTAGGAAAATAGTCCGGCTAAAATAGATAAGCCTTTTGTTTTGTACATCAATACAAGACTCAAAGGGAATAGTTTCAGACTTAAAAGGAATACTTTTAAAATAAATGGCTTACTAAGTGTAATCATTGATGCCATGATGAACTGAGCAATATTTCCACGGTGATCAGGACTGTTAGATGGATCTGTTGTAAGAAGAAGGGGACGTCTGCATTGTCACACAAAAGATGACAATGCAGAGGGTGACACTGCAGAAGGATCGGTTAGGAAAAAATTAGTAAGAACATATGCAAAAAAGAGAGGATTTGGCAGAGCTGAAAACACCAGAGAAAACATGGGATTCAACACAAAAAAAACTCGAAAACCAATACATCATCCACATCCACCAAATCAAGCATATTAAAAACACAAATTAAATACAGGAAGAAATCAGAACTAATAAGACTCGGGAATAAATAAATAAAAACTCAAAAATGAAATTCTGCAAAGAAAACCCAGCTATCCAGAGTTTATCTGTCAAAATTTCTATCTACTTTTAAGCATTCCTACTACAGTCAGATGTTGATGAGAGTTATAGGAAGTATATGTGTAGCTTAGATAGTTAACATTTGACAAATTAACACTAATACTCGACTAATAAAAGAAAACTAAAATGAGAAAATTAAAACGAAACCCATAAACAACAAGAAAGGAATTAACACTTTCAATACACAAATCATGGAAATAAATCAATCAAAGAGAACAAATGAAATTTAATTTGAACTACAGAAGGATAAGTCAGAGAAAATTTAGTAAGAACATGCAAAAAAGAGAGGATGTGGCAGAGCTGAAGAAACCATAGAAAAATCAGGAATCAAAATAAAGAAAACTCGAAAACCAATACATCATCCACATCCACCAAATCAAGCATATTAAAAACACAAATTGAATACAGGAAGAAATCAGAACTAACAAGACTCGGGAATCAAAACAAAGAAAACTCGAAAATGAAATTCTGCAAAGAAAACCCAGCTATCCAGAGCAACCCTAAAACAGAAACTGCCGAATAAAAGATCTGAACCCACAACCCCGAAATTTAAAAGCATACAAAACGAATCGATAAGCCGACTAACCGCAATGGAGCTGCCTGAATCCTAAGACCACAATTCCATCTTTCAATTAGACTCTATGATACCTTTGATGATTCCAAAGCAAACCTATTATCTTCAAGTGGGTTTTTCTTCAAGTGAGTTTTGCTTCAGAAGCATAAAAGGTATTATTGGAACACCTTGCTAAGTACAGAACAACGATGATTATAGATCGAAGAAGAGGAAGGAAGATCAAAGAAAGGTAGCCATGGCAGATCTGGAGAGAAAAGAGGAGAGGCAGAGCTTAAGAAACCAATTAAAGAAAGGGAGATTAGGGAACGTGGCATTACCATAAGGCAATGGCTGAACGTAAAACAAAGCAAAAATACAAAACTTGTAACAAGCACACTTTGGGAGCAGAATTTTGGAGGAACTCCTTTGCAGTGAGTAATATATATTTCACACTACAATATGCTTACAGTAACTAAATAAAACTCAAAGAAAAGTACCTTTAAATGGTCAAGTTTTTCTATCATGCCAAGGTATGTACCCGGGCCTTCGGTCCTACTTGATTCGTGCATTGTAAACCACGGGCATGAGTTTCATATATTATTAGTTTCTTTGTGGGTGCTTAAGAGGTAGATCTCCTTGCCAATCAACTGAAATCATCAAAAACAAGTCAAAATTTTAGAACATCCAAAGATTCACTAACGATAAAAACATCACTTTAGTCCTGCAACAATGTTCTAATTATATCTCTCCCAAACTTTCAGGTCTCTTCCAAAACACAAGGTGCAAAAAATGGATAGTCAGACATTTGATTTGATTTTATTTTTTTAATGTGCATTTAGCAGTTCTATCACATCAAATTCCTATACACGCTAATTTTATGAAGGAGGACAACTCTAGGCGGGCTCACAGGAAAACATTTGCTCCCCGTCCCAGAATAATGAGTCACATTTGAATTTAACAGTTAAACCATAGATTTTCAAAAATTGCATCAAATTATGACACAGAAATAACAGTGTAAGGCGATCATTTTATA
Source organism: Spinacia oleracea (assembly GCF_020520425.1). Lineage (NCBI taxonomy): Eukaryota > Viridiplantae > Streptophyta > Magnoliopsida > Caryophyllales > Amaranthaceae > Spinacia > Spinacia oleracea. Next base: position 27,764,724 of record NC_079491.1, on the reverse strand, counting down.
AGCATATGATATCATGATAAATGCTCAAAGTTGACAAAAATTGACTACACAAGTCAAATGTGGCATTTTATTACGGGACTGAGTAACAAAATCGTTGCATACATAAAACCCTGGCTGCAGTGTACAGACTACAGAGTTATACGCCCATACGATCAGTTACTGTCTAATTCCCCCTCTAAAAAACAAACTGCAAAGCACATGGACGCATTCACTTCAATTGACCCACCAAAACCCTCAACGTCTCTAGCAGACTGTACCAAAAAAGACACGAGGACCATACAAAGTTACAAACCAAAATGGACCTCAATATGTGTCTTAAATTCTTAATAATAAATGAAAGATTGAACCTATTCTTACCACCCTCAATAAGTCCAAATTCATGAAAAAGACTAAATTGCTATCATGAAACTTTATGACATCTAAGAAATGCGGCTAACCATAAGTTCCCATTTATAGTTGGTTCTAATTATTTGATCATGACATCCAATAACAAAATACTACACCAATGTAATAAAGCAATAATCTTCTCTAAATTAAGATGGATGCAGGACATAAAGCATGCGTTGTCATCTACAAGATTTCAGCATGTAAATCTCCTAACATAGTGACAACAATGTTATTGGCAAATAACCGAACAGGAAAAAAAACATAAAGGAACGAATCGGAGGAAGAATTTCACCTCACAACATCTCACCCAAAAAATGAAACGCAGATATCCCAAATTTAATACGAAGTAAACAACAATACAACTCAATTCTTCTAAACATGAAGATATAACATTCCAATCATGTTAGGACAACCAGAGTATATAGCAACCGATATCCGAAGTTTAATTAATAAACAATCAACACAACTTGTTTTCATTTCTTGTTCATGTCATTTCAGTTCCTGTAAACATGAACAACATAACCATTCCAAGCAGAGTATACCAATATGTACCTAATCGAACAAACCAACAAAATCACCCCAAATTAAATTAATCTAATTTACACAATTCAAACTAATTACCAACAAAAACCTAATTACCAACCATTTCTCACACAAAAATAAATTAAATTCAAGAAACAAAAACTAAATTAAAAGAGAGAGATACCTTGCAAACCAAGTAAGAAGCTCAACACCAACTTTTGAATCAAAAACTTCTTGTTGTCGTCAAAAAAAAAAAATCGAATAATGTCGAGAAGAGAGATCGAAGAAAATGGTGAAAACTTCAAAACATCGCATCAAATTGATCAAAGATCTGACCTAATAATAGCAGCAAAAGACTTTGTAAAGGGAGTTGCTAAGATGATGAATAATAGCAGCAAAAAATATCGCGAAGATCTGACCTTTTAGAATTGAAACCCTAATTTTGCAAAAAACTTCAAAAGTCACCGATCACTTTGTAAATTTGGATTTGAGATTGATAGTTAGGAGTGATAATGGTTTGGTAGTTGATGGAGTGAATTATGAAAAAGAAATGAAAGAGCTTTGAACCCTAGAATGGCTAGGAGTGTTTGCAGAGAAGAGAAAAGGGGAAATCTGAATGAAAGAAGGGTTTAATGTTGAAGCAAGGACTGAGAGGAAGGGCACAAAAGATAAATGGTAGGAATATAAGGGCATTTTGGTCAGGGGACTATTGGATGAATAGTGAACTTAGACTCCTCACTTTTAAAAGGTTGTAGATAAAGTTAATTTAAAAATATATTCGGTGTACATACTCCCTCAGTCCCTAAAAGATTGCTCTATTTTCCTCTTTTGGGTGTCTATTAGAGATTGTTTTACACCTTAAATAGCATGTTTTTCCACTTGTTTCTCTCTATCTTGTCTTTATGGGCTTTACTTCATCAACTCATGTTCAAGTTTTATGTCCGATTTGGATAATCTTTTAAGGGCGAAGTCACGGAGGGAGTACTATGGAATAGTTTACCTTAACCTATATGCCCCTTTACACGGTCATACGTAAGCTTTATTTTTATATAAAGATAGCAATGAGTTGGATTGGGTCGGAATCAGGTCGACCCATTTATAAATGAATTGAGATATTTCAACCCAATACGACTTGTTTACTTAAAGTGGTTGAGATTCTCAACCCAACCCAACTATAAACGGGTTGACTTAAAGGTTAACCCGTTTAATATTTTCCCCCTTAGTATAAATCCACTTGATACAGGCACCTTTTGATGCATACGGTTCAAACAAAAATTTTCAAGTTTTGATCGATCTTTGCGGAGTTGATTATTAATCTCATAGCAAAAACTAACACTCTAATATATACTACCTCTGTTCCTTAATGTTCTTTACGCTTTGGAATATGTGTCTAAAGTATGAAAACTTTGACCGTGGATTCCCACTGTTACATACATCAAAATGTTATCATGTAAAATCTTGTTAGATTGGTCTCGTTATGTATTTTCAAAATATCAATTTTTATAATTTTTTCACATACGAAAATGGATATATAAGTCGTTAAATATTGCATTGGATTCCGTGCAAATAGTAATCGTAAAGAACATTAAGGAACAGAGGTAGTATTTGACAAGAGTCGAAATCTCAAATAATTTATTTTTTTTGGTGCAAATGAGTCACAAAGGCAATATAAATTACAAATGAGGACGGGGGGAATCGAATCTGAGACCTATTGTACACAGGGTCTCAGTTTGACCTAGTGGCTCAAAATCTCAAATAATTATTCAATAAAGGAAAAAATGAGAAATTAAATCCTTAAATCTTGAATAATTGGTGAAATAATTTAGCAATAATTATTTTTAATTGAATGAAATGAACGTCAGATGATTAAATCCAAGCCTAAGAAGAGGCATCACTCATAGTCCAAGAAGGGGTTCATTATTTACTTTTATCCCATCTTCTTTCATTGTTATTAGGAAATGATCATAGATTCGATACTTTATTTGTTGATATAGAGAATACATACATAAAGAAAATCTAGGTTGATAATATTTGAGTTGAGGAAGAAAAGATACATATTGAGAGAGAAAATAGCTATTGGCGGTTTCTAGGCGTTAGTTTAAGTTTTTTATATTTTTAATTTGTAAAAAGCTAAATACGCAAAATTAAATTTTCATGCTGGTTGAGTGCGTTTGACCCAATTAGTTAAATAGGTTAGGCGGTTTATTTTTAGGTTGAAAAATTCAACATGACCCAATTAATTTAATCAAACATGTTGAGTTGGGTTGACCCATTTAATTAAATGGGTTGAAAATTTTGACCCAACCCTTATTATTGGGGTTAGGTTCGGATTGGACGGGTGGGCTGGATCAACTTTTGCAACCTTGTACGTAGTACCCATGTGACAAGGGCATCTCCGTGTGAGAAGGGCATCTCATCTAACCGATCCGGACATGACCCGTATCCGAAATAAACCGGCCGAATTGTACCGGAATCCGACATACTCCCGAACCAAACTCAATCCGAGCCAAATTGATAGACACAAAACCGTTTTAAATCCGAATCAATTCCAATAGATTCGGAGATTGACCCGAACCGAAGTTACTCGAACAAAAACCGAGTTCAATCAGAAATAATTTATGACCCGACTTTATCCGAACCAAAGTTATCTGAACATATCAGAATCGATCCGAAAAGAAATATTGAATCAACATTAATTGATGTCGATGTGACCCGAACTGTTTATAATCGATCCGATGATCCAATTTGACAACCCATAGACAAGATGTATACGACCCAATTTGTATGCAACCGGGTGTAGCTTTTCATTTGGGTCGGGGGTTGATTGCTTTCCTTTCTTTCCCTTACATATCACCTTCCTCACCTCCATACTCCCATTGTCCCACAGTCCGAGTTGGGAGAATGCTCAAACTTCGCAGCAACTTCAATGGTTTCCAAAGGTTCAACGTCGTCCATGGTTTCCGTCATCTTCTACTCTATTCAACTTCATCCTCAATTTCAGTCGAAGGAAACCCTGAATTCGTGAATTACTTGGTGGAGTCTCTAGGTTTGCCCACTCAACACGCTCTCTCTACTTCCACTAAGCTCGCCCGCGTTCGTCAACTTCGAGGTGCGAAGAATTTTAGTGATTTTAATTTCGTTGATAATGCTGATTCCGTTGTTAAATATCTCAAAAAAATTGGACTGGAACATTCTCATATTCGAAAGGCCGTTGTTTCTGTACCCCAAATTTTATTGTGTAATGTTAACAGAACCCTAATTCCCAAGACCCAAGCTATTGAGAAATTGGGTATTTCTGGGTCTGATTTTGCTGAGGTTGTCAGTGTAAATCCTTCAATATTTGTTACGACCTCAAATACCAATATTGTTTCTGCAATCAAAGCTTTGAGGGAGGTTACGGGTTCTGATCTCCATGTGATTGCCATTTTGAAGAAATTAGTCGACAAAAGGTTTGTTGGAAATTCCAAATATTTGGTGGCAAATGTAGCGTTGTTGCGAAATTATGGGATCCCCGATGAATCAATTCGGAAATACCTACTTAGGTTACCATCCGCTCTTGTCCGGGAAACTGAATATTTAGAAGATGCAATGATTAGGGTTGAAGAGAAGTTGGGGATTTCCCGAAACTCTCCACAGTTCTTGCTTGGGCTTCATTTGCTATCCTCTCATAACGAGAAGGCTATCCAGTCGAAAAGGGAAACGTATATGAGTTTCGGTTGGACTGAATCTGATGTTGCAGCTCTTTTTAGAAAAAATCCTCCCTGTTTTGGGCTGTCTATCGCTACAATTAAAAAGAAGTTAGGTTTTCTCATGAATGAACTGGGTTACGAGCCTAATGTCTTAATATTGCAGTCTTGCCTTTTAACTTATAGCTTGGAGAAGAGAACAATGCTAAGACATAAGGTACTATTGGTCTTGAAGGAGAAAGGTTTTATAAAGATGGATTACCGTCTCTCTAGTGTACTAAGCTGTAACGAGGCTCGGTTCTTGGAGAGGTTCGTTCTACCGTTCAAGGAAGTCCATCAAATTTACTCTAAACATACAGGTCTTAGTTTGGAGGCGTTAACTCAGAGATCGTTGGAAAAAATTTCAAATCCTGTTTGATGAAAGGTAAGTACATACCTGCACAATGTAGCATGTAATATTTGGTTGAATGACCTTGATAACAGCTATTTATTGTTTCCTTTTTGCTGATATAATGATGGAAATGAAGCTGGTGTTGATTGTGTTGATGCACCATTTTGGTGATTCTGTTGTGAATGTTTTTTTTCCTACTTTCAAATATTAGTTTTCGGCTTTACACGTACCAGCTGCCTCCCTGCGTTTCATGAACACGGTTATGCTTGGTTCTCTTCTTAGTTAGATAATGTAATGTCTGTTTTTGGTGGCTTACTTTGTTGTCCACTTTTACCTCCGTTTATATTGCAGGCATGTGTGAGGGCCCTGAGGGATGTGTTGGGTTGGAGGCACATTTTCTAATAGAATATTAGCATCAATCAATACATCATTGGATTGATTGACTTAGCGAGCCTGACATGATCTGAAGACCCAATTTTTTAATATGTTGTTAAGACTCCTCTTCTTGTTTTTAGGTTGATCAAAACTGCACTTTCTTTGAGTAAAATGAACTTGTTTTCGCTTTCATTGTGTCAAGCTGTCAACCTCTCCTTGTGTGATTCCTTCTGAAGCATATACTATGCGGGGGAGGGGGGGGTAGCAGAGGACGGAAAGAGGACTCCTTTCATTAGATAAAGAAGATCACCGTGATTTGCCTCGAACTTCAAAACTTAGATTGGATCAATGTTGATGGACCAATTAGATCTGAGTTCTTGGAATTGTTTATTCAATGGACATTCTCAATATTGTGGCTAACAGAGAAGTGACCGAGGAAGGATTCGAACCTCCACTCTCTCAGGCTCAAGATTTTGAGTCTCATGTGTCTGTACTCTACCATTCACCGCTGGGGCATCTTCAAGTGATTTGCATGCCATGAATGTGATACCTATCTTGGGGGATGTACGGACTATGGAATATAAGGACTCAGATGGGGATGTGGAGTACTGGAGTATTTCTGTTGATCAGATGTAGTCGGTTGCTTTGGATACTTAGTTTTGTGAAGTGAGATACATACCTAAATGATGTCAACTTCATTCTAGTGTTAGTTGTTTTGCCAATTTGCTTCATTATTGCCCTTAACTATTTGCTAGTTTGCTTCATCCTTGTAGCCTACCACATTAGTAACCTTGTTAAGATGGTTAGTTTGGGGTTTAGTTGAAAGATGATAGCTTTATTCCTGCTATTTGCTAGTTGTTTTGCCAATTTGCTTCATTATTGCCCTTAACTATTTGCTAGTTTGCTTCATCCTTGTAGCCTACCACATTAGTAACCTTGTTAAGATGGTTAGTTTGGGGTTTAGTTGAAAGATGATAGCTTTATTCCTGCTGTTTGTGGATTATCTTGTTTGCATGTAAGTTCCTGGTGTGTATATCTAGTGTACTTCATTTACTTCTAGTTGCTATGAATTAACATAGATAACAGACCAAAACAGCAAATTAATGGCAGAAAATAGAGATTAAGGGAGGAAGAAGCATGATTAGTGAAGAAGAAGTAAGGATATGACTGTGTTAATTCTAATCAAGTGACAAATCACCAATAACAGCCTTGCTAATCTTTCGAGAGGAATAGCACTCTCCCGAACTACAAACTTCTAGTTACTTTCCACAATATTCAACATAATCCCCATCTCCAACTAATATGCTCTTAATTAGTGAAGAAGAAGTAAGGATATGCTGTGTTAAAGCTAATCAAGTGATGAATCACCAGTAGCACTCTCCCAAACTACAAACTTCTAGGTGCTTTCCACGATATTCAACCTAATTCCCATCTCCAACTAATATGCTCTATATATAGAGATCCCCCCCCCCCTAACAAACCAGCTAACTTATTATGCAGCCACTAATAACTGAATTATAATGCAACTCCTAAAATACCCCTCTCCATAATATCAGTTCTTGCACTAATTTTCTCAGTCAATACAGGCAGCTCTCTTCTCACACACATATTCTCTCTTGGATACTTCATGCAAGTAGCACCGTGATTAGCTTGTTACGATGCTTAGTTTGGAGTTTAGTTGAAAGAGCATAGCTTTATTCTTGCTGTTTGTGGATTGGCTTGTTTGCATATCAGTTCCTGGTGTGTATATCTACTGTACTTCATTTATTTCTAGTTTTCTCAGTCAGTACAGGCATATCTCTTCTCTCACACATATTCTCTCTTGGATACTTCGCGCAAGTAGCAATAATAAAGAAACTACTAGAAGCTGAAACTCCGTTAATCAAACATTCGAACTTAAGCATTTTTATGAATATTTCCCTGGAGGCTGCCAGGGGGTGGGGAACTGGGGTTTTAAGTATAGGACGTCCTTAAACAAAACTGCTGATACTACTTCACTTGTCACGAGTTGGAAACCAGAATACAATCACCTCGCTGAAGGAGAGCAAGCTCATGGAATCCTTTTACACGGACTATAGATTATGATCTTTATGGAATCCCGTCTGAGTAGGCCTGTTCTACAAGTCCACATTACAGTTGATAGTTATGACTTATGAGTATGTTGGGCTGCTCAGTTGGACTCCTCAGTTGGACTAAAGATCCTGCTTGTATGGCTTTATAGTAGCAAGTGATGCCTGGTTAGGATCCAACAACTGTTATCTGCTATATTTGAAGTTGTGAACTCATTTGAGATAATTTGTTTTTTGGCCATTTACACCGCTTGGAAGAAACACATATATTCACACATTTAGAATGAGAATAGTCAGAATACTAAATACCCATCTTCTTTTCCTAACTTGATGAATGAATTCTCGTAACACGTAGAAGCTGTGAAATATCCATTAGTTGTTGGTGGCCCTTGCTTATGTCAAAATACATATGTTATATCATGACTTTGAGTCATATTGTATCACCGAGGTTTTGCCTTGCTAATATCAAAGATTGCACCTTGCTCCATCCCTTTCATTTCAGAATAATATACTCTGTTACATGAATCCTATGGTCCTATATCATGGTTTTTCTCCTACGGTTGGGTTTTCCATGATTAAAATTTTGTTGGAATGTCGCTGAGATAGTGAGATATTTTTTTCCGGGTAAAGACAATGTCACAGCCCTCAGAAACTGGATTCCTAAACAAACTTCCTAAGTTCCTATGTTATTCAATCATTGAGTGCCTCACCTACTTTGTTCTCTAGTATTAGTTTGGGTCGTTATATTTTCTGACGACTTAGTTTGAAATGCTTTGGGTAGTAATGGCTTTCTTTGCATAATCTTAAGGACGGTTCTTAATTTTATTACATGCTTATATTGTATCCTTGAATACGAGGCTTGCTGTGTATTGGCTTTAAACAAGGTTTACAACCTGATTCCACCAAATGTCTAGTCCAATTTAACTATCTTAGCTCTAGATAGTGTAATGTTCACGGAAGAATCTCGTATCATGTAATTTGTTATTAAAATTTAAACCTAAATTGGCAATGTAGGTAGCATCTCCAAAGGACCGCGGAAAGAATACTTGCTACCATTGACGGGCTTTTGGCCTTTTGCTGTCAAGTTGGTTGAGAGAACCCGAACTTAGTAGTTTTTAAACTGTGAGCTTCTGCAGCTGTTGCTAATAGGCTGCCTCTGTCTTTGCTTTAGTCTTGATGGGTATATAGTACTCGTGCGATGCACGATTTTAATCCAAAAAAAATAATATTCAATATTTTCTTTTCAATAAAATATTACTCATATGAAGTTTGCAACAAATTTACACAAAAAAGTATTTTGGGGAGAGGAAAGTCATTACTCCGTTTTTGGGAAACATATAGTCACAATTTCATTCTTCTTTTAAAGATTTTTATTCAAATCTTGGAATTTGAAAGGAAAAAAAAAGAGGGAATTAAGATGATGTCATAAACAGTTTTGGAGAGAAAAGAATTCATGAGGAAATGACAAGTGTGCAAAGATGATTTCTTCGGTTTTTACTTTAGTTATAGTTATAGATATATTTATGAATAAGTCTTGTATTTTTCGCTGTGTGGGATTTTTTTTTTTGATATCAGAAAGGAAAGCTAATGGTTGCCATGTATTTAGGGCTACCCCCTTGTCATAGGGTTCCCTTAAAGAGTAGTTGTATTCATATTTCTATGTGACCTGCATGGGTGCTTGACTACTTGTAATGTGGCATTGACTTGCTAGCTTTGGGTGTTAAAAAGTCTCGAATAAAAGTGTCAAGTATTGTGAAGCTTTAAATAGGCTGGACCTGATTTTTGGTCCTTGGTGGATACTGGTACTTGAAAGCAAAGCTCCCAATCTTGTTTGATTTCTTCACGAAGGATAAAAATAAGCCTTCTTAATTTGCCACATATCCTTGGTTGATAATTTACAGTCTTGGTATAATGCTTGAAGCCATTTTAGTTTGAAGGATTAAGAATTAATCAGAATTAATTAGTCTCTTGATGTTTCAGCAAGTTTTAACTAAATCTCAGTTCCTTGTCTGGTTATGCAGTGCAATACTGTGGTGTACTGGGTTTCAGCAGACTGGCAAAGTTATTGATCTTGGATCTGAATAATAGTTACATTATGGAGATTAAGGGAAACCTCGAACTATTTCAAGATCTGTAAAACATCAGAAAAGAACAAACTGTCACAGTTTATGCTCTTATTATCTTTGTTGGACTTTGGCCTTTCTGAAAGCAAGGTAGGAAATGACTTATGTTGTACGTGTCATTTACCCAATATGCATACTCCGTATGTTAAAATTCAATATTCCTTCTTGTAAGCTGTCCTGGGGGGGTGTACCTTTAATATGGAAGTGTTATCAGGATGGTTATTCTGGCTCTTTCTCCTTTTTGCAATTGGGTTTTTCTGAGCCAACAAGCATACTGTTTCTTTCCTTGTAAAATCTTGAAGGCTTGTTCTTTATTTTTCTTGGACTTTTGCTGATCATGTTTTTCCGCTCTTGTCCTTTTTATTACCCAGATGAACGGATGAAGCATACAGTTTTGGAGATATTGGTAAAGCAATGTGTCTTTGAGCTCTGGATATTGGTAGGAGGTGAATGGCATACAGTTATGTGAATGTGAATACTTCACCAAGTTATTTAAGTGTTCTGCGGTAGATTACAAAATTCTGGCTGTAAGTTATTGTTTAGTATGCTTTTGTAACCACAACCACTGAACCACCGAACAAATGACAGACCTTTATAATTCTGTTGCCATGGCAATTTCTACTTTATGACCTCCGAATCTTCATGTGTTGCACTGTGGATCATTTACTTTCTGCTGTCGTAGTTTGCCATGTTAATGGATAAAATTCTTTTGGGTGGTTTTAGTTTTGTTCAGTCGCAGGGTTTGCAGTCATCATCTATGATACTTGGTATGTGTAAGACCTAACAGTTAGTTATTCAAAGAAACTTAATAAGAGTAATTACGCCTCCGCTTTTTGATAGTTGTCATTTCTCATTTGTGTGTGATTGTAGTTTTTTGGATAATTTCATGGAAGGTGGGAACTCATATTTTGAAAGTCAAGAAATTTAATTCTATCATTCTATTAAATGATCCCTTTTGTTGGGAGTTTACACAATATCTCAAATCTTACTTGATGGTCAACTCAGCTGCATCTGCATGGACACTAACTTTTGCATTTGATGGCTGTAGACTCGACCCAGATATTTTGTATACCAGTCGAAAACAGAAACAAAAGGGATGGTATTAGGCCACTAGGGGCTCTCCAAGATTCAATAGTGTGAAGTATAAGAAATTCCGGATACTCCTTTTGTCCCTAAATGTTTGTCCCATCTCCAAACTTTCACAGTATTAAGTAAGACATAGGCAAAAGTTATGCATGTAAGGTGCCTTTTGTCTTTTTTTACACTCTTGTCTTACCACGAGATATCCCACCTCTCTCATATTGCCTTAATTCTTGTGCACACCGTAACTATACAAGTGCATAGTGATTGCAGTAGTGAATATGCTTCTGCAGACAAAAATATCACATTGAACTTTTTAATCTACAATGATCTCAGATCTACACATTGCACTAATTTTTGACGATTAATCTTCAAGATCAGTATTAGTGATTTTGACGATTAACTACGCCTAAACCAATCAACATTCAGGCCTGGAGCTACTTCAGTCAAGCCCGAGTCCTAGCCCGTGAAAAGTTATAGCACCTTCTATGTCCAACTCCACAATGCGGCTCATTACTCATTAGCCTGCACATTTTTTGAACCGCCAACACCCGGTGAGTGATCACCATGTATCAATTGACAACCCAAAAAAACATGAGTCACTCGCCGTACTAATTTATGCCTGGTTCATTTATCCGACTCAAACAAAGAAATTTGTATCTGACTAAAACATATAGAATTTCCAAACTCGTATTGACACTGGCCTTCTTTTTACTCACGAGTGACGGAAATTCCCCATTGATAGCTAAATTTTGTCGCAATCACAGGTTCCTCAAATGATGCATAGTCTTCCTCGTTAAGCGAATCACTAGTCATATCCCAGTGCAGCATAAATAAACATCATATTTCATTCTCCCCTGTCAAGCTGTATTAGCAAAGCCGAAGCAGCATAAACATACATCAGTCTATATAACACAATTAATCAATTATGCATGAAATTGTGCAAGCTATCAATAATAAAAAAAATACTTCTAACACAGAATTACTTGAAGTGAGCAGCCAAACGTTAATGAACACTTACACTTTTGAATTTTGATTGTCTGCTATTAGAAAAGAGAAGCATACTATTTCAAGAAAAGATTTTGACAACTAAAACCAAATCAGACTCTGATTCATTTAAAATGGTTCAACTGGCTCTCCTTTATAATTATGACAGCATTTACGTAACTGCTGTTGCATAGTAATAACCGTGAACCTAACCGGACTAAGGTTCATGTCTCCATGGATTCCAAGGCCATCAGGGTAGAAATACAGAAATAATGACACTCTTTTTGCTGAGCACAAAGCATTGAATAGGGCATGATACGGAAATAAACATAACCCTTCTAACAAAGCTCATCCCGTCCAGAACAATACTATTGTCTATGATAATACCTGACAAGAGGAGGAAGTCCTCTAAATACGTGAAAAAACACACAATCCAGCACATAAAAACAAAATACATTTTCACTAAAAAAAGGCAGAGGTACATCATACGTGGAAGCTAAGCAACTTCAACAGATTCCAAATGTTAGGGGCTTCTCAGACCAAATAAATAGCAAAAGCCTGTCAGTGGCTGGAAATGATGGGGAGTGGGGGGTGCAAGCTGGCACAGAGAGACAGGAGGGAATGAAGGTAAACAAAATAAGAACCTCATGGCACCAAGTAAGAAAATCCATGGTTCACGTGAAAAACCAGTTGCCTATAGTCAGAACAACAGAAATTATGCCACCTTATTCAAAGATTACTTGATGATATGTGAGCGCAATGCTCAAGGTTATAGAAAGAAAAGCCATCATTAACCTTACCATCTCAAATCAAGTCCTTTGAAGAGTTATGAGCTATGTTACTCCAGCTCTCCATTTCGCACTAAGTGCTCGTGGGATCCTGACACTTCAACATAGATATGGCACCTCAATGCTTCACTTTGGGCCAAAACCTTGCAAACCTTTCACAAAATAGCCGAGTTAAATACTTGGACATGTATCGGTCTCGGGCAGAAATACCCAATTCCGTATAACATAGATTTTGAGGTAGGAAATGGTTGAGGTATAGGTACTCTGTTTGGGACATCACATCTCTTTGGGCATGGACACAGTCATGAACTCATGACCTGATGACCGTATAAAGACAGAAAGTCTGACCTAGGAGAACAAGTAATATACACCTAACTGGGTGATGGAACTAGGTGTGTAGGTGCAACTTCTCCAAATTAGCCACAAAAAATCTGTAGGACTAAGGAATAAGGAGTATGCAGGTGTGTGAACCTTTATATGACACAAAGTCTTGATATCCAGATACAAGAGAATGGGTATGTTGACGACAAGGGCCATTAGTGAAGAAGGTACATCCATTCATTCACAGCTATACACATTGGAGAATAAAGGTCTCCGAAACTGGGGATTTTGGAACACATGAATACCCTTGAACATATTAGATTTCAGATTTCATACCTGTGTTTCTTACCTAATACCCAGGGATAGGATAACAATTAGCCATCATTCCCAAGTAGAAAGAGTCTGAGCCAACTGGATAAGCTAAACAAAATAAACAACCAGCCTAGTGTAGTAAAAGTTGCGGTGTAGACTTCCAGAGTTGCAGAGTCCTAAAGTTAATTGTTCAATCATTATACTGGATCAACATCATGTAAAAAGATTTCCATGAATGTGATCTTATTTATGGAGTGACTCTATTGTCATCTCCAGCTCATTATTTGAGGACAAACTATATTTCCTTTGACACCAGGAAGGGTAAAAGGTACGGAGTATAAAAGAAGCCCCCCAACCAAGGCGGATTTTTCATGAAAATACAAACTTTGCCTTCAGAAATTTCCTACTCATTTCCTAGTCTGCTTGTGCTGATTGCTAGAGCAGAGTGTAATAAATTGTACAATCCAGGAGTGAAATGTGTGGTGTAAAGAAAAGATATGTAAGACAGAATTGAGAAAAGAATGAATAAGTATACTATAAACCAAAATGCAAACAAGCAATCCACAAAGACCTAGAATGAAGCTGGCATCTTCTAATAATACTCTTAAAGTCTCAACTACGGAGTAACTATTTTAATAAACATGGTAATGTGGCAAGCAGGGAAACAATATTTATATATGCTATGCATAATAAAGAAAGCTTTCAGAGTAGCCCAATCTTCACATATACAAGCACAACAGGTGATATTTATATTAATATATAGCACAATCCCACAATGTCAATTAAACCAAAAACAGAACGAAGTCTAAAGTAAGTATAGAGCTCTGAACCGTCAAAATAGAAGTTTTCAACAACGATACATTAACAAAAAGAATCAACCAGTTTTTCCATCATTCTTTTAGAAATTATGAGCCAAATAAAAACACTGGTGGTTGTTACGGTGAAATTACTGAATTCAATAAACTAAATGTTGCATGCTAAATTAAGCTTACCTAGCATCAAGCATCATCAGAATATGGTTTCGACAATCCTACAGTTAGCTTCTCCAAACTAATACCTGCATGTTTAGAATAAACTTCATGGACTTCTGTAAATGGTAGCACAAACCTCTTCAAGAACTGAGACTCACTCAGCTTTATGGCAGACATAAAAGAGTATTTCATCTTAATTAAACCTTTCTCTTTCAAGACTAGGAGGGTCTTATGTCTCGGTACTATTCTCTTCTCCAAGCTACAAGTAAACAAAGCACACCTCTTTGCCAAGAAACTAGGCTCGTAACTCAGCTCATTCATTAAAAATCCCAACTTTTTCTTGAGGCTAGCTTCAGAAAGCGTCAACAGAAAAGGACTTAATATTGTGAGAGTTACAACATCAGACTCAGTCCAACCAAAGCTCTTAAAAATTTGTCTTTTCGACTCGATAGTCGTCTCCTTAAAAGAGGTCAATAATATAACACCTAACAAGAATTGGGGCGAGTGTCGAGGAATCCCCAACTTCTCTTCAACCCTAATCAATGCATCCTGAATAAACTCAGTTTTCCGGAGAAAGGAACATGGATCCCTAAGTAGGCGTTTCCGGATTGATTCAATGGGGATCCCATGATTCCGCAACAAAGCTATATTAGGCACCAAAAGTTTGGAAACACAGGAAAGCCAGATATTAGGCCATTTCATAATCGAAATCACATGGTGATCACAACCCATAATCTCCCTCAAAATTTGAAATGCCTGAATAATTTTGGTATCCGTCCCCGTAAAAAATATTGAAGGATTCACCTTGACAACCTCAACAACATCGGATACAGAAAACCCCATTTTCTGAAAAGCTAGGGTCTTGGGAATTAGGGTTTTGTCAACATTACAGAACAAAATTCGAGGATTGCGAATTACGGCAGATCGAATATGAGATTGTTCAAATCCAGTTTGTTTGAGAAAACTGACAACGGAATTAGAATTTTCAACGAATTCAAAATCACTGACCTTTTTCGAACCTCGAGCTAGGCGACTGCGGACGACCTTAGTGCAAGTAGAAAGAGCTTGTTGCTTAGAAAACCCTAGAAAATCGACCAAATAATTCGCAAAAACAGGGTTGCATTCTGCTGAGGTTGAAGTTGAGTATAGAAGGAGATGACGGAAACCATAGTTGAGGCCTTGGACGCCATTGTAGTTGCTGCGAAGTTTGAGCATTTCCTCCTCCAACGGCCTGTTTAACTGTTTTATTCGAAAAAGGGGGACGTCTTTCCGTAAAGGACGCAATTCTTCGATTGGTTTATTATGGGTCCCATCCCAAATAAAACCCTTTTTCCTCCGAAATGAAGTTTCTTTGGTTCGTAAAGGTGAAGGGAATGACAATAGGAAAGGGAAAGAGAGAGAATGGAAAACAATTTCCTTTCTTTTACCAAGTTGTTTGTTTTCTAAAAGGAAACCCATAAACTATCTTCCCTTTCAATCTAAAATCAGGTACACCCTCCCTTCCTCCTCCTCTTCCATCATCGTCCATCCATCTTCGCCACCAATTTGCTACCATCCTGCCGCCGACGTTGCTCCCTACCATAGCTGCCGCCTCTGCTCCTCCTTTTCTCTCTTTTCGCATCTTTTTCTCTCTCTTCCCCTTCATCTTTAACTCTTAGATCTTGGAGT
The DNA here is from genome assembly GCF_020520425.1 of Spinacia oleracea. Lineage (NCBI taxonomy): Eukaryota > Viridiplantae > Streptophyta > Magnoliopsida > Caryophyllales > Amaranthaceae > Spinacia > Spinacia oleracea. The sequence continues at coordinate 27,749,044 of NC_079491.1, read as the reverse complement.
TTGGTAGACTTTTATTTGTAATTGGTGTTGTTTTTATGGTAGGAGTTATGATTTTCAAGTGATTAAAGTAATTTTTGGGACGGGTGGGATTATTTTTGATGGGAGGTTGGTGGTTTTGTGGTAGATAAGTTAGATTTTTGGTGGTGGCAAGGGTGGTTTCGTGGTGGTTTTGAGGGAGTTGTAGTAGGTTTTCGGTGGTGGTTGGGTATCTCGGAGCTGGCTGGGTGGTTTTAATGGAGTTGGAGTAAGTTTCCGATGGTGGTTCGGTTATTTTTATGGAGTTGTAGTAGGTTTCTGATGGTGGTTGGGTGGTGCCGGCGGTGGTTGGGTGGTGCCGGAGGTGGCTGGGTGTTGGTTGGACACTTCAACGACATCGCTGGTGGTTGTAGTGGTGTTAGCCGGTGGGTGGTGTGGGTGGGTGGTGTGGTTATAGAGATAGTCAATGGTGGTCAAAGTGGTAGTTGGGTTAGTTGGGTGATGAGGACTTTGGGGGTAAGGATGATTCCCTGGGGGGTGTGGGGAATGAAGGTAGAGGAAAATTGGGGAATCATGGGGGTAAAGGGAATGATTGATTTGGTCTAACAAACAACAATAAAGGGAATCAAGGTACTTGATTACCTTTCCCTTTGATGAAAACCCCCAACCAAACGGCCCCTAAGTTAATTGGGACCAATAAGACCAGGGTATGTGGGTCCTACATACCCTTGGAGTATGTGTATCATCTCCCCGTAAAGGAACGAGGGCGTCAAAATCGTAGCTAGGCATGTATTATGAAATACATGCCATGGGCTTGTTTGTAATTTCCCAGCCATTTTGAAATTGTTGAATAGTCAACCCCGTTTGCCAACTTGGATCCCGTTACTGAGGTGTGTTTGCCAACGTGCCATCAATAATCATTAAAATGAATACCATATAGAAAAATTGAGTACCAATTTTGTAATATGAATACCATTTTAAAATATTTAGCACCATTTTTGTGATATTAATACCACTTTATAAAATTTAGTACAAAACGAGTACCATTTAAGGAAAATGAATTTCATTTAGAAAAAGTTTAGTACCATTTTTGTAATACCAATACCATTTTTCTAATAATAAAACTATTTTTATCAATTTTGGAAAATAAGAGTAAAATATGGTTAATAATTTGTATTTAGAGTGAACTTAGGGTTAATAATTATAATTAAGAGTAAATAATGGTTAGATGAATTATGATTCATGATTCGATCCTACAATGAATTGGAGTTAATGATTCAAATTGAGAGTGAAATAAGGTGAATGATTCACGATTCGATTCCACAATGAACTAGTGAGGATGGTTAATGATGATCCACAATGAACTAGGGTTAATGATTATTGATGATTCGATGTAACGATACGATTTAACGATTCGATTTATGATTCGACATAAGATTCATGGTTAATCATTCGCATTAGGATAATGATTCGATTTATGATTCGACTTATGCATTAGGCTTTAGGCTTTTCAAATTTCTCATTAAAAAAATTCAATGTAAACAAAAGTGACTTTGTTAACAAAAGTGACTTTTTCAAGTGATGATGAGTTTTAAAAAATGAATACCATTTTTGGGTAAATGAGTATCATTTATGTAAAAAGAAAACTATACATTTCTACCATTTTTGAAATATGATACCATTTTAGATTACTCTGAATACCATTCCGGAAAATAAAATACCATATTTGGAATATTAAAACCATTTTTAACAATTTGAATACCATTTTGGAAAACAGTAAATATAAATGGAGGAATATGGTTAATAATTTGTATTTAGAGTGACCTAATGGTTAATAATTATAATTAAGAGTAACATAATGGTTAATGATTCGATCATAGGATGAATTATGATTCATGATTCGATTCTACGATGAATTGGAGTTAATGATTCAAATTAAAAGTGACATAAGGTGAACGATTCACGATTCGATTCCACAATGAACTAGCTAGGGTGTATGGTTAATGATGATTCGATTTAAAGATTCGATTTAATGATTCGATTTAATGATTCGATTTATGCATTCGAATAAGGATAATGATTCGTTTCAATGATTCGACATAAGATTCGACTCATTAGGATTAGGGTTTAGGGTTCTAAGTTAGTCATTGGAATTTTTATGGTTTTAGGGTTCAATTTAAGTTATTCGTTCCAATTACAAGTGTTTTGATCTATATTATGGTTACTCATTCGACTTACGAATCATGGTTAATAATGATTCTAATTGTGATCATTCGATTTAGGGTTCGATTTATGTTTATTCAATGTTACGATTTGTTTCGTTTCGTTTCGTTTGGACTCAATTCTAAGTACACTTAATGATCAAGAACTACTTAGACCAAAACATGAATTTTCGAATTCAATTCTTACAAAAATTAATCTAACACTTCTCAAGATAATAAATAAACATGATTTTTCAAATGTTGATTTTTCAAAGTGAATTAAAGAGTACCATTTATGAAAAACAAAAACCATTTTAATGGTAATTTAATACCAATTTCAAACACTAGTATCAGTTTAGAATATTAAATACCATTTTTCATAATTTGCTTCCTTTATAAAATAATGAATATCATTTTTCATAAAATAATACCATTTTTATCTATTTAAATACCATTTTGGAAAATGGTTAAGAGCGAAATATGGTTAATTTTGAATTTAGGGTTAATAATTATAATTAAGAGTTAAATAATTTGAATCATAGGATGAATTATGATTCATGTTTCGATTCTACGATGAATTGAAGTTAATGATTCAAATTAATAAGGTTGATTAATGACGATTCGATTCCATGAACTAGGGTTAATAGTTATTAATGATTCGGTTTAACGATACGATTTAACGATTCGATTTATGATTAGACATAAGATTCATGGTTAATCATTCGAATAAGGATGATGATTCGATTTATGATTCGGCTTAAGAATCTTGGATGGGTTAATCATTCTAATGATTCAATATATGATTCGACTTAAGAATCATGGTTAGTCAATCGAACATGGTTAATGACTTAGGAATCATATTTTAATCAATAAAATATGGTTAATGATTTGATTCAATGATTTGATTTATGATTCGACATAAGAATCATGGTTAATCACTCGATAGGGTTATGGTTTAGGGTTTAGGGTTAGGCTTTAGGGTTAGGGTTTAGGGTGTTTAGGTTTAGTTTTTAGGGAACATGGTGTAAAATTTGGTTTAGGATTCAATTAAAGTTATTCATTCCAATTACAATTTCTATATTGTTAGTGGATTATGATAATAATCCTTATATCAAACATAACATTTCAAAGTGTATTAAAGAATACCATTTTTGGTTACACTAACACCATATTTGAAAAATGAATACCTCTTTTTGTGAATAAGTGCCATTTTACATACCATTTTGGATAAATAAGTGCCATTTTTAGGTGACTAAGTGCCATTTGATATATTTAAGAATACTATTTTGGCTAAATGAGTGTCATTTTGGATAAATGAGTACTATTTTGGATGAAATTCCAAGTACTTAAATAAACATAAAAATGATAATATTTGAATGCCATTTTTGGGATGACTTGTGCCTTTTTTATATAAATGAATACCATTTTGGCCAATAGAGTGTCATTCATCCTCCATATGAACTCTTCTTCTTCATCAACCTCGCGACAACCGTTGTCACCATTTTCAGCCTCCGCCTGTGCCAGCCCCACTGCCCTCATCCATTTCCGAAATTAATATTAATGGATTACTTTTAAGCTAACCCCCAACTGAAAAAATAAAGCTTATCCACCAATTAATCAAATGTCGAGGAAGAAGAAGAGGAGAACCAGAAGAAGAAGATGAACATTTCTATATTTTTTTGGACAAAACGAATGGATAATTTATAGAACAGATCCAGATTCATACCTCTTCGTCGGAGGAGGATTGTGGTTCGTACCTCCATATGAAGTCTTCTTCTTCTTCTTCTTCTTCTTCTTCTTCTTCTTCTTCTTCTTCTTCTTCTTCTCCTTCAACCTCGCGACTACCTTCACCATTTTCTGAAGGAAATATGTCCTTCAACCAAGGTGCATTTAGTCTAATACCAAGGTTCAGATTAATTGCGAACAATTAATTCAGTGAGATCAAGTGATCGGAACAGCTAGCTAAAGCAATGCTTGCGATCAGTGAGTTCTAATGAATATTAAGCTCACAGCTTACTCTTGACTGAACCTACAAGGTCACACCAATGGCATGTAACAGATCACCGGATTAAATGAATCGAAAAATCATTTACTAGCTTTTCGGGAATTAGTTGGAAAACGTATTATACGATACGACCTTGCATCGGAATCGTATATCGTATCGCGAATATTCGTAAGCTAGGCGAAACGAATAAATCGTATCCTGCGACGGTGATTCGTCGTATACGAAACGATAAATAATATATCGGAAATATATTAATCGCGGATACGAGGAGGCAACGCTGCCAGCCAAGGCGTGCAAGCGCGCAAGGCCCACTGGGCGTAGCAGCGAGCCAGCGCGCAAGGCCCACTGGGCGTAGAAGCGAGCCAGCGCGCAAGGCCCATGCCTTGGCTGGGCGCGAGCGCGCACGCGAGGAACAGCAGCAGCAGCGCACACAGTGCGGCCCAAGGCCCAGCGCCTATGTGGCTGTGCGCGGACGAAGCTGGCTGGCGCATGACCTTTGTGCCTTGGCCGGTTGATATTATAACGTAAGGGTTATAATATTATTCCAACACACGTTTTCCAATAACCTAATGCAAAAATCAGATTCTAACCTAAGGCAAGAGAAACCCTAAACTCTCTGTGCCTCCATTAGAATTGTTATTCCCAAAAGCACAAACTCTTGAATGATTGTCTAAGCTACGGTTGTCAAGACGGATCTGAGCATGTCAGTGAACCAAGTAGAGGAACGACAAGTGGAGTTCTAAGTTCGTGTTCGTTGACAAATTTGTGGAAAACACGCTTCAAACGTAAGTATGCTTAATCTGTGCTTTATACATGCTTCCTGACTTTGGGGATTGTTTCCGCACATGTTATTATGTTTAACTGTATTCCCCAACAGTGGTATCATGAGCCTTATGTATTCAAAGCATGAATTAGCATGATTTATTGTTTTTGCATTTGTCGAAAATTTTGAATTTTTTGTTGAATTTTCGGGATTTTTGCGAATTATTGGATGAATTGCGTAATAATCAGGTCCGAAATCAAAAATATTCGTTTTTTCGAGTTTTAAAACCCTAATCTGATTGAAAAGGATTTTCTAAGATCAACTCATGTGAACGGAATTGCAAAAACAGGCCTCGAAGTGTCGTTTTTTGGGCGTTTTTGTTAATTTTTCATTAAAAATTAAAAGTGTCGAACAACAATTCAATTAAAAGTTCGACCTAAACTACTTGGAATTGCTTGAAATTTTGACACATTGTTTCTGGGTATATTCTTGATCTATGGTAAACATTTCATATTTTTTCGATAAGTATAAACCCTAAATTTGCCTTTCCCCAATTCGTAAAATTTGAAACCCTAATTGAATTTTACTTAATTTTGGTTTAATAATTCGGTTGATTGGGAAAGGGGATATAATTTCATGGGTCAGTGGCTAATTTTAAAAATTATTGGATTAAAATTTGAATGGTTTCGTTAATTTTAATCGCACTTAAACCAAATTATTAAAAATCTGAAATTTAAATGTTAATGAACGATTTAAAGCTTCGGATTTTATTAATTAAAAGTTCAAACTTTAATGTTGATTCGTTCGTTCTTAAAAGTTTGAATATTTTTAGCCCTTGATTTAATAATTTTACGAAATTGGATTGTCGTTGGAGTTTATTAAATCGTTAAAAATCGTTGTTTTTCGAAAATAAAAATCGTAACTTTTGAAAAATAATATTAATGCAAGTTCGTGAAATTAAATTTATTTTAATTAAGTTGGTCCGTATCACGAACCAAAGGCACGAACACAAGTGTGGTGGACGTATGGCTCGTCGAGCCATAGGGGCTGCTATGCATTGGCCGAGACGCAGCGACACGTGCAGCAGCAAGCGTGCTGCGTGCCTCGTGCGCGCTGGGCGAGGAAGGGGAAGGCATTGCTTGCAAGGGGCTGCGACGAAGCAAGGCACAAGGCCCTGCGACGTCCAGCGCACGAAGGCACAACACGCAGCGCAGGGGCAGCGACAGCTGCGGGCACGCGCGCGCGCGAAGGCCTGGGGTGTGCGAGCTTGCTCGTGCGCATCATGGGCCACACACAAGGGCATTGGGCTGGGCACAAGCCTAGCCCAACTACGTAATTGAACTTTTTCGTTGAAAATTATTTATTTCGTTGGGCTTCGCATATTTGCATTAATTTGGGCTAACGGAATATTTAATTTAATATTTTATTTGCTTGGGCTGGGCCGCGAGTTTTAATTTAATATTTCATAATTAATTATCCGGAATAATTATTGGTTTGAGTGGGAGCCACTAAATGAAATTAAAATGAAATAATTATTTTTAATTATTTTCGTAGGTCGCATTATTTTGATTAAATTCATGTTTAATTAGAATAAAGTCTAAGGATTAATAATTTGGAAATTGATTAATCTTTTAGGACGCGTTTATGTGAACGTGAATTTTAATTAATTCACGTAAATACTTGCATATTTATATGGGCCATTCGTTTTAGCACACGAATGGGTGAATGCATAGAATATATATTTTATGTAATCCAGGTACTCCAAGTGACTAGTATGGCCATTTAGGATAGTTAAATACGGTCTGCGTACCGTTCTATCTTTGAATGCAAAGTGTTAAATATGGTCTGCGTACCATGGAAATTTTGATGTAATTTTATTATTTTCAAGTATTTCTAATTTTAGAACTTTAAGTTAGCATTTGAACGAAGATTCAAGACGATGCCAAGCTAACAAGGAGGTGATGAAGATTGGATGCTTCAAGACAAGATGTTTCGGGCCATACTAGATCACCATTTATTTATGCAATTTAATATATATATATATATATATATATATATATATATATATATATATATATATATATATATATATATATATATATATATATATATATATATATATATATATATATATATATATATATATATATATATATATATATATATATATGCAATTTAATATATATATAAATATGGAGGGATCCGGTAAGAACACCTCCTTATGTAAGAACACTTCTTACGGTAAGAACACTTTTTCACTCTCCATGTTCTAAATTTGTTCAACCATGTTCTAAATTTGCTCAATCATGTTATAAATTTGTTCAACCATAAATTTATTCAAACATGTTCTAAATTTATTCAAACATGTTCTAAATTTGTTCAACCATGTTCTAAATTTGTTCAACTATGTTCTAAATTTATTCAACTATGTTCTAAATTTATTCAACCATGTTCTAAGTTTATTAAACCATGTTCTAAATGTATTCAACGATGTTCTAAATTTGTTCAACCATGTTCTAAATTCATTCAAGTATGTTTTAATTTTATTCAACCATGTTCTAAATTTTTAAGCTCTTGTTCTAAATTAATTCAAGCATGTTCTAAATTTTCAAGCTCATGTTCTAAATTTATTTAACGATGTTCTAAATTTGTTCAACCATGTTCTAAATTTATTCAAGAATGTTCTAAATTTATTCAAAAATGTTCTAAATTTAGAATATTAGAACTTAGTCAACACATATACATATGTACATGTTCTAAAATGTCAAGCTCATGTTCTAAATTAATTCAAGCATGTTCTAAATTATTAATCATGTTATAAATTTATTCAAGCATAAATTTATTCAAGCTTTCAGCATGTTCTAACTTTATTCAACCGTGTTTCAAAATTAATTCAAACATGTTCTAAAATTATTAAACATGTTCTAAACTCATTCAAGCATGTTCTAAATTTATTCTAACATGTTCTAAATTTATTCTAACATGTTCTAAATTTATTCAAGCTTTCTAAATTTATCCAAACATGTTCTAAATTAATTCAAGCATGTTATAAAATTATTAAACATGTTATAAATTTATTCAACCATGTTCTAACTTTATTCAACCGTATTTCAAACTTTATTCAAGCATGTTCTAACTTTATTCAAAAGTGTTCAAAATTTATTCAAGCATTTCTAAATCCTTTCAACATGTTATAAATTAATTCAAGCATGTTCTAAAATTATTAAACATGTTATAAATTTATTTAAGCATGTTATGTTCTAACTTTATTCAAGCATGTCTAACTTTATTCAAAAATGTTCTAACTTTAATCAAATTTGTTCTAAATTTATTCAAGCATGTACTAACTTTATTCAATCGTGTTCAAATTTTATTCAAACATGTTATAACTTCATCAAACAGTGTTCAAATCCCGATATACGCTCAAACGAGAAATGATTAACTTTATTCAACCGTGTTCAAATTTTATTCAAACATGTTCTAACTCTATCAAACAGTGTTCCAAATTCCGACATACGCTCAAAAGATCTGATTCGCGGCCACCTAAATTGAAATCGATTTTAATTTTTGAATTGAGAAATCGATTGATGTAAGAATCGAAGAATCGATTGATTTTAGAAACGAAGAAATCAATTGATTTTATAATCGATTGATTTTAGAATCTCAGAGAATATCAATCCACTAATTTTAGAATCCGAAGAAATCGAAGAAATCAGACAGAATTCGAAATCAAAATCGAATTACCAGCAGTTAAATCGATTGATAAATCGATTTCGATTTTTTGTTTGGCGACTGCGATAGAATTGCAGCGAGTGCAGATCGGAGAGAGGAGGCGAGTGGAGATAGAGGCGGCGAGCGGCGATCAAAGAACGGCGGAGAGCGGTGATCACAGAGCGGCGCTGAGCCGGATGTTCGTGGTGGCTACACGCGATTCCGAACACCAGCGATTTTTGGCTACGTGCGACCGGCGGCGATTTCTGGCTACGTGTGACCGGCGGCGGCGAAAGGAGAACAGCAGCGGTGGAGAGAGGCGAGAAGTGGCGGCCAGAGTTGTGGTGGCTACGAACGACCGGCGACTGTTGGTGGTGGAGAGAGAAAAATCTGAATCTATAAGAGGAAGTGAAGAGAGAGAGAAAGAAAGAGAAAGGAGAGAGACAAAAATCTGGTTTTTTTTGTTTTTTTTTTGTTTTTAATGTAACATTTAAAATATTTAAAGGTCCAGATTTGTTAAAATCGATTCATTTTGGGCGGTCAGATTAGAAACAATCCAACGGTATGGGAAGTGTTCTTACCGTAAGGAAGTGTTCTCACCGTAAGAAGTGTTCTTACGGGAGCCTTTCTCTCTCTCTCTCTCTCTCTCTCTCTCTCTCTCTCTCTCTCTCTCTCTCTCTCTCTCTCTCTCTCTATATATATATATATATATATATATATATATATATATATATATATATATATATATATATATATATATATATATATATATATATATATTATGCGTGAATGTATGAATGTATGTATGCTTTGCATGAATAGGTTGTTTCATATGACTCGATTAGATTAAGTTCACTAAATTATCGAACCAACATAGAAACAACTAGGTCCAAGTAATATTGAGTTTAAAAATTGCCTTCCAAATCAAGCACTTACAAAAATCTAAGGATCTAAGGATCTAAGGTAGTAGGTTTACGCTAAAGCGAGGTGCTATTTTAGTTGACTTAGGTGGTAAGGCGTCCTAAAGGAGCACGGTGATTGTGGTTACAGCTCAAACAACAATGGCATTATGTTGTGGCAATAGGATAAATTATGGCATTAATTTATTAACCAAGAGTAATTTGGAGATTACTAGCAATAGGTTTTGCTTACCTAAAATCTTAAACTACTTAAGACATGCTAAAGCTGCTTAAGGATTTAGGACTTTTGGGGTCTTGGAATCGTTTCATTCATTTTTGGACCATGTTTTATTTTTGCATGAATGAAATGTTTAATAGCTTTGATGATTGCGTGAATGCTTTTATTTCAAGTTATTAAAGTATGATAAATGTTTTCTTTGCTAGTTCATTCTGTAGAATAGTACATCTTCAACCTTATTGCGTTCGGACAATAGAATTGCGATATTTCCTCGATCGATTGGTAACTAATTTTGAGAGCGATTCTCAAAGAAAAAGAGAATGAGAGCGTATCTTGAATGCTATTTTCTTATAGTGATCTTCATGGTTGTTTTCAAACTAGAATTTGAATGGTAGACCAATTGGACCTCATATATTCAGAAAACTGGGTAGTTTTGGAATAATGAAGTTTTGAGTTAAAGACTCATGTATAACCAATGGTTAACAACCAATTTTCTTTTGATTCGATAATGAATTAGACTCATTGGATGTTGTCATTAAAAGTGAACAAAAGAAAGGGACTTTGTAAGCGTAACAAAGTAAGAATATCAAGCAAAGTGTAAAATCTTTAGGACTATAAGAAAACATGCTAGAAAGGATAGGAAAGGGGAACAAAAGAAATGAATTCAATATTCAATTTCTACCTTGAAGTTTATGTTAAAGAGAAATGACTTAGCAAATAAACTCCTATGGTATTAGATTACCGCTTGAGGTTCTAAACTCTTGTTAAGAACTCAAATTCCGGGAGCTAAGTCTGGTTATTGACCTACAAGTGGGAAATGAAGCAAAGTTGTGCTACATTAATTGTAGGGTCATCATGTTTGTTTTAAAGTCCTTCTAAAGGCTGGAACTTAATGGTATTATGTTCCATTAATCATCATAATCAATTTCTGTTTTGACAACGGAAAGACTCACATTCAAAGTAAATAAAAACATTCTTTGAGTGTTTATTTGAATGAAATGGTCACTTAAGGGTTGAGTCATATGGTTGATTAATAAACAAAAGAATCTCTTCACACTCAAACTTCAGAAGGTTCAAATCAAACATTTGATTTGTGTTCCACATATCTTTGGCAATGTCATACGACCATATCAACAAGTCAACATTCTAAGATTCCATGGCATGGATTTCTGAAAGTTGGTTAATTTAAGACAAGTGGGTCTTGCTTGTTGAACATGACATAAGAATGGACTATTGTTAGAAGTTTCTAGACAATGAAGTTCATGGGCCAAAGATGGATTTTATGACTTACCTATTTCACATGAATTTGAGAAAATATGGCTATATTTACTCAACGTGAAATATGTGAAATGCTTCAATGCGATTCACAAAAGGGTATAAAATCAACTTGGCAAGAATTTTGGAACATCTAGGCTGGGTCAAGGTGATGTTTTCATGAGCCAAGAAAGATTATCTAGATTGTTTATATGGCAATATGACAATCGAAGCTCCATAAGAATATGGTATGTCCAAATGGAGAAATCGGAATCTATTCGATTAACGATAATCACGACTATTTTCCTATATAGTTTCTAATTACACTCTCAAGTGACTTTCACACTAAACAAAGTTGTCAAAGCTAAGGATAAGATGTCATAAGGATTGAACTTCGGTTCAGCACATCTTTTCAGTACATATATATCTAGGGTTGTCGAACCCAGTGGGAGTTAGTGTTTACATCAAACAAACTCAAGGATAGATCGATATATGTTTCTTTTTGAGCGACTCATAGAATTAAAAGGTATTGATTCTACCACAAATCTGAGAACATATGGTTGTTGCTTAAGATAATGTCTTTTAGGAAACCATCATATTTCCAAAAAGGCAAGTGGGAGAAAAATGACCTCGAATGGACTTCGTGTCAAGCAACAAACAAATGTAGGATACTTAGGAGTCTTTGGAAAAGCTCCGTACTTAGAAGCCTTTGAAAGTGCTTCATAAAGACTTTAGAAGTGCTTCAAGAGAATCCTAATACTCAAAGGAGTTGAGTAATGTCTTTATAGACACTAACGTTTGATGTTCAATACCTAAGTAAATCGTATAAGGAATAGAATTCAACCAAGATAGATACATAGATATCTTGAGGAATGAAAACTATGAAGACTTTGGAAAGTGCTTCAAAAACATACGACTTACAGGTTAGCTACGACGAATTAAAAATTCCCAAGTATGGTTCGAGGCCATACAAAATGGTTTGAGGCCATTTCATCCAAAGTACCTTCATCTTGAAGAATCAAATCTATGATTTGGTTGATTTGCATAAAGGGTTCACTCCCATTGGTTGCAAACATGTTTTCTAAACATACAACGTTGATTTGTATAAAGGGTTTACTCCCATTGGTTGCAAACATGTTTTCAAAACATACAGAGATGATATTGTATACACATACAAAATAAAAGCTAGATTGGTGGTTTAAGATTGTAAACAACTTCACGGCGTTGATAATGTTGAAATCTTTTTCACCAAGTCGGAATGCTTGAACTATTTTGGATAAATCTAGTAATCATTGCATATGGCAATTGGAAAAATAAAACACCTTAGTCAATTGGACTTGTAGAAAGGAATTGTGTACATCAAACAATGTAAAAGTTTTGGATGCTAGATAAAAGAGCAAGCTTAAGAAATCTATTCGTAGATTAAAGCATGCAAGTGGGAATTGGACCATATTTGTCTAAAAGGCTATTGAGCAATCATAGCTTTATGAAAATATGGATCATCTTATAGATGACTAGTTTAGTGGGAGCTAAGTCAAATTTATTGGTTCTATATATGAGATACATATCTCTCTATTGAAAATGACATTCAAGTTCTAAATGGTTAGATTTGAAAGTATTTTATTAGAACCATGGCGAAACTTAGAACATACTGGGTTAAAGATCTATTGGATAGGATCTAAAGCGTTGTTTGGATTCTGTAAAAGTAATTACTAAATCAAACACAATAGAGAGACTCAAAAGAGACTCTCAACCCATATGAGTAAGTCTAAGTTATGAATGTTTTAACTAAGTATAAAGCTAGGTTGTTATCACTAAAGTTAAGCATGAAGGACCTTGAAGAGGTGCCTTCACCTTATATCACATGGCAATGCCAAGATTTTAGCAAGATTCAGTGTCTCTTGAAACAGAATGAAGCTAAAAGTTACATGGATGGATTTTAAAATGCGAATGGTTTTTGCATTACAATCAATAATGTATAATGTGATATATAGATCGCCAAGATAACTCGTGAACATTGGATCGTGACGAGTTTATACCAATCTCTATTGATCTGGATCAAAGATCATTGTAATAGTATCAAGAACATCCAATACATTTGGACATGTAGGATGAGAACTTGATAAGAGGAAGTGAAGATAACTAAAGTTTTGATGCTACATGCATTTGCCTAAGCAAAAGTTGAATCTTGTTGTTAGGCAAACCACAAACATACACGGACAATTAGGCGTCGTGATTAAAAGGTGGTAACATAGGTTCCAAACCATATGTGATGCATGGGAAACTGAATCAATGATTAGTTTTCAAGTTCTCAGTTGAAAGATGTATCTCCCACATCTATGTGAACTGGTTGGAGCATTATTCCAAAAGGAAGCATCATTTGAAATTCTACATAATTGAAATGAATTCATTGTTGCCTAAGAAGCAATGAAAGGAATTGTTTTTAGTGGGAGTTCTTCAATGAACTCAGGTTGATCACAAGTCTGCTACCTGGATGATTTTCTAATTTAGATATGATTATCATTCTAAACAGCAACGAAAGACTAGATCATTCTAGAAACATATTCAAAGATCTTTTCATCTTACATCGAAAGGCTTTCGATAGAAAAGATGCTAAGGATAGCAAAGTATGATAAACTAAACCTCTACATTGAATGATACACAACATTTATATGCAGATATGGAATCAAGTTTGAGTTCCATGAATGTTTTAAGTATTGGGTGAAAGGCCTATATCTGTAAAACATTAAATGCTTGATTTTGGGTTAGAGGCCCACAAATTGGTAAGCATTTGGTTTAAACATTTATCATTTATGAAATTATATTTCATAGTTCATTTAATCTTGGTTTAGTATTAAATGATAAGTCCATGTGATTCAAATCATTCAAATGGGATGTCAAGATGGATTCTTCGACAAAGAAACACCCATAAGTGAACTTGAATATTGAAATCACAAAAGGATCCCTAATCCAGGTCATTGAAAGGTGGACGACCAATGACTAATGAAGATTAGATTGCAAGTAGATTACTTAGTTCTGTTTCTTGAACTAGAGTGACTGGATGTCAGAATCTTTTGCATAGATAGTTATTGGATCTTGTATCGGATTGACCATGAGAACACTTTAAGAGATTAAAGTCATGTCATAGGTAGTTCTCATTAATGGTGATTAGAAACCGTTCCTCAGAACATGAGCGATTATGTCTGCTCGTTTGAGAATTAGTTCGCTTTGATACTAGCTAAACGTCGCACCGTAAAAGGAGGCTATAAAAGCAGTTATTGGGCGTACTATGAATCAAAGTGAGTGTTCATAGATTGCAAGAATGGATTGTCCTCCTTCTTTGATAGGATATGGTGTTGTTGTGTAACAAAGCCTCTCGGAAAGTTAGATACTGTAAAATGCATGGCCGTGCTCAGAATGGTTAGGCTTAACCTTCTGCAAAAGTTTGACAGTTGAACTCTGTAATCCGAGAAACACTTCTGGACCTAATAAGGATGGCTTGGATCTTACCTTATGTTCAGTAAGTAACACTAAGTGACAAAGGAATGTGAATGCACACTTGTCTGAATGACAAGTGGGAGACTGAAGGAAATATGTCCTTCAACCAAGGTGCATTTAGTCTAATACCAAGGTTCAGATTAATTGCGAACAATTAATTCAGTGAGATCAAGTGATCGGAACAGCTAGCTGGAGCAATGCTTCCGATCAGTGAGTTCTAATGAATATTAAGCTCACATCTTACTCTTGACTGAACCTACAAGGTCACACCAATGGCATGTAACAGATCACCGGATTAAATGAATCGGAAATTCATTTAATAGCTTTTCGGGAATTAGTTGGAAAACGTATTATACGATACGACCTTGCATCGGAATTGTATATCGTATCGCGAATATTCGTAAGCTAGGCGAAACGAATAAATCGTATCGTACGACGGTGATTCGTCGTATACGAAACGATAAATAATATATCGGAAATATATTAATCACGGATACGAGGAGGCAACGCTGCCAGCCCAACGAGCCAAGGCGTGCAAGCGCGCAAGGCCCACTAGGCGTAGCAGCGAGCCAGCGCGCAAGGCTCATGCCTTGGCTGGGCGCGCGCGCACGCGAGGAACAGCAGCAGCAGCGCACACAGCGCGGCCCAAGGCCCAGCGCCTATGTGGCTGTGCGCGTATGGGCTTGCGCGGACGAAGCTGGCTGGCGCATGGCCTTTGTGCCTTGGCCGGTTGATATTATAACCTAAGGGTTATAATATTATTCCAACACACGTTTTCCAATAACCTAATGCAAAAATCAGATTCTAACCTAAGGCAAGAGAAACCCTAAACTCTTTGTGCCTCCATTAGAATTGTTATTCCCAAAAGCACAAACTCTTGAATGATTGTCTAAGCTACGGTTGTCAAGACGGATCTGAGCATGTCGGTGAACCAAGTAGAGGAACGACAAGTGGAGTTCTAAGTTCGTGTTCGTTGACAAATTTGTGGAAAACACGCTTCAAACGTAAGTATGCTTAATCTGTGCTTTATACATGCTTCCTGGCTTTGGGGATTGTTTCCGCACATGTTATTATGTTTAACTGTATTCCCCAACATTTTCGTCACCAATTTCGTCACCAATTTCAGCCCCACTGCTCTCCATTTCCGAAATTAACAATATGGAACAACTTAAACTAACCCCCACATAAAATCTCACCAAACGTGGATGAAGAAGAAGAGGAGAACAAGAAGATGAAAATGGGTCTGGATTTTTTTTTTTTGGAAGTTCTGTGTTCAAAATTCTCAAATGAAAATGGTGGTGTTCGAAAAATTGGAACCCAGTAAGTGAGAGAAGAACTAAGGGAAAGGGGGTAAATGATTTGTCAACTCAGCAATGCCAAATCACCACCCCGTTTTACAAATTTACAATTCCGTTATACATTTCCCCCAAAAATATTTAACATTTACATTTACCTTTTTATTTGGGGTTGGCATGTAATAGCAAATGCATGCCTGACATGTATTTGGACTTCCTCTAAATGAACACCTTACTAATACCGAAAAGGCTAAGTGTACTTTCAGGTTACCAAATAGTATTGTACCCTGGTACATAACTACTTAATTGGCCCAAAGTTTTTGTGACTAGCGCCACCAACGTGGGAGAAAATGAGTTTGGGAAAATTTTTGGGAAATTGCGCCTTTTTCACTCCTCCTCCCCTTGGCGCCAATTGTTGCTCCACAATAAAAAACAAAATATTGAAATTAATTATTTTCAGACACCATTATCTTCCCTAAATTAGTTATTCTAGAATTTAACACTAATTAATTATAACCCTTAACCCCAAAAAACTACACCTTGGCCTGGGAAATCAAAATCGACACCATCATCGACGGCAATCATTGTGAAGGGAAATTCCGCGGCACCGGAGAGAATCAAATTATGAGGACAGCAACAGTTCGGCCACAACTGAGAGCTGGTACTTTTCCATCGATATCGCAAATTTGGTTTTGTTAAATTTCGCAATTGACGTGATTTTACTAGGTATTTATTATCAAATTAAAATGTAAGGTAATTCGAGATTGTTGTAATAATTATCAATAGTGGTTATTACTTATTAGGTTAATATGGGATTAAAAAATTTGTGAAGTTTGCGTGGCGAAGTTGTCGAAGCCATTGATAGCATAGTAGGGGTGACAACGTGCTTTATTTTAGTATGATCCATTAATTACTGAAAATGACATTTAGTATGATGTACCTGCATGCATATTATGATAAATTCTAGATTTATGGTTTAAATGAAAAAATTAGTATACATTTAAATTATATCTGTTTAATGGCAGAGTGATGGAGAATATCGAGGAGCATCATAAATTAGCCATAGACCTGAATGAAAGTGGTGATGTAGAAGAAGGAGATATAGTAGAAGGTGAATCAATTTCTAACAACTCGAATGCACCTAGAGAAGGGATGTGCTTTGTATCAGGAGACGACTTTAGTAGATTTTGCCAAGAATATGCTTATAAGGAACGGTTCTAGCTTTTTATAAAAAGCAGTGATTTGCTGAAAGAGTTTAAGGACACTGGAGTATGTAAAAATGGCGTAGGAGATAAAGAGGCAAAGCCATATATGATGAAACGTATCAGATTTAAATGTAAGAGGGGGGGGTTGGCAAGAACTGAAGGTTGTAATGTCACTGGTTGCAAGATGTTTGTGTATGGGATTATGAGGGATGGAAAGTTTGAGATAGCCAAGTGTGACCTGAAGTATAACCATGAACTCACTCCTTCTTGTAGTAGGTTAATGGTTAATTATAGAAGTATTGATCAAGGAACGTTTGAGCGAGCGATCATCAATGACTACTCAAGAATTGGGATAAATAGGAACTTTAGTGCACAAGTTCTTGAGCGTGATGGATTTGATAATACGACCTTCAACAATCGAGACTTGAGGAATGCAATTAATTTAGATCGGCGTATGTCAAGGTGTATGGGAGATGCAAGGGCACTAAAATATTACTTCAAGAAGCAACATGAACTGAATCATGACTTTTTATAGTTATCTAGAAGTTGGCAAAGATGGGACATTGTTGAACGTTTTCTGGTCTGATGCCCGGAGCAGAGGTTCCTATAAATACTTTGGAGATGTAATAACATTCGACACAACCTTCTCAATGAACAAGTGTTTTTCTAAATTAACTTGTATAAACAAATGAACGTGAATGAATGATCTTTCGGATGAACGGATTATGCTAATATGTTGTTGCCCCTAGCTAGTGAGGAAATATGGGAAAGGTCCTAATAGAACTTGAACGTCCTTTTGTATGGAGAGAGGAAATATGTTAAAGTACAAAAAAGCAAGTATCTTCAGCAACCCAGTTATCATTCGTACATGCAACACTGCAACAGGATACATGTCATATTAACATTTCTTTAAATTATTGTCCAAAAGTGATCTGGACACATTGTTAAAAGAGATGACAGCAAGGAAGACCTATAGGCTATAGGCTATAGGCTATAGGCTATAGGCTATAGTCGAGATTTGAAAAACTGATTCAGGCTTTCTAGACCACGGCGGGTTTTAGTCGGTGTTGCCTACATTTGTTAAATATACTTTCCAAAGAAACACCATGAAAAAAGAATAATGAAATACAACTGACTAAGAAAAGAGAGTGCAACAAATGAACTACGGGAAAATGTAGCAGTTGTAAACAAAAGAAAAGCCACACAAGATCGACATTTGAATGTCCATGTCCAAGTCCAAGACTAACCACCAGTGGTCCAGTACCAAGTCTATCAACAATTACAGCAAAACCCAGCATTTCACAACAAAGCCTTTTCAACAACAAGCACTTAATTCTATTTCCATCTTCTGTTTTTATCATCAATCTATCTATACGGGATGTCCTACCAGCATACCGCTAAGTAGAGCATCCTTTACCCAAAAATACCCCTATGGGTCATTTTAAGGCTATAAGCTCCAGTCGGTCTATGTGGCTAAAACAAGCCAATCGGCCTTATTCAACCAAGCTAGATCACGCCAGGCCCGAAAGATACGGGTCATAACCCAGAGGATCATAAACTTGCTATCCGACATAATTTTGCATGCACAAGGTGTGTAATAAATTTATTGTACATCGGAAAAACTTTTACCTTGTTTTTTATAACTTTTAATAGTTTTATTAACTTTTATATTATGAAAAAAGTTGATGGATAAACATAAAGGGTTGAATAGTTACCTTTATACATTATTAGTGGTTTTGAAAGAATGATTTTTATTAAAATGAAAATATTTATCACTCAAAATTTGATAACTTTTACATATGTCGGAGTAACTTCTAATCCGGTGTGCCGGGAATTTGCATAGGTATCTCGATTGGCAGCATCCCTCCCAGCTGAGGTTTCTTCCATACCCAAGGCCTCAAATCTAAGACCTTGGTTAAGAAGCAATAGACCCTTAATCATTCACGTCAACCACAATTGATTGGTTGTAAGTAAATAAGAATTTATGAATCAAGATAAGAACATTGCAATTAATTTGGCTAGTAAACCTCTTTTTTCAACCTCCTTTATTATTGAACTTCCTCAATTTGAACATCTTTGTTTAACTCTATCGTGCATTGCCTCCGACCACACACCATAACAAGTATATTTATTACTCCGTACATTAAAAAAAAAAAAAAAAAAAAAAAAAAAACCAACTATGATTAATTCATCATCAAAAGTCATACGACATGTACATTGGTGTATAATATTTGCATGGTTTGTCACTTGACCGACGCAGGACCTCAATCAGGGTGATCAAGCTTGAGAATTTATTTTGATCCAAGTATAACAATTACTCCACAAACAAGGGCAAAAGGGTTGTAAGAAAACCACATATCTCATAAACTGCAGAGGAGCTTGCACTCAATATCTACAAAACCAGTATCCTCCACAGCTATTCATGAGGTAAGTGGAAATACAGGGAACACCATATTTATACTGTATAATAAATCATGTATAACTCAAAAAAAAGAAGAAAAAAAAAAGAAAAAAGAGGGGTGAAGAAAAATGGGGTAAAAAAATAAAGCTATTAACAATCAGAAGCCTTCAACACTAGACCTTCGGAACACCACAGATGATGATTTACGGGGCGCCTGGTGTTCAATCTCATCCAGTGAGAGAAGTGAAGCGCAAGCACGAGGAGGAAGTGATAAGGGCAAAGTGAGCAGCCTTGTTGGTGAGACGGGAGATACATGAGCCCTAGATGGCGAGGGGTGAGAATAACTTTGTCGTGGTGGTAGACTGGGTGATCGAAACATCTGCTTTCCAGCTGGTTCTTGAAGAGGAAACCGGCATGAATATTTCATATCTTGTATGGTTTTGAGGTTGTCCACAATCGTTCTCATTGTTGGTCTTTCTGAAGGTTCCTTCTGAAGACACTTTTGAGCTATATCAGCAACTGTTCTTGCTGCTTTTATGGGGAACCTCCCTTTCAGCTGTGAGTCCATTATTAAAGACAACCTACATTCATCTGCAAGGAATGGCCAGCTCCATTTCACCAAGTTCCTCTCTTCTTTCGATCGACGACTATCCATGTTCTTTCTACCAGTCAGAACTTCTAGGAGAACGATTCCGAAGCTATAAACGTTGCTTTTAGGGGTCAGTAACCCTTTCTCCACAGTCTCCACTGAAAGATTTCCTAGTGCCTGAATTGAAAGAAAGGTAGCAAATAAATTAACACTTGAGGATGCAAAAGCCAATTTTTATGAGGATGGTTCAACCAAACTTAGGGGTCTATTGTTCTATTCTTTAATCCCGACCAAACCAAGAGAGTTAGACGGATTACTCACCGAAGAGCTATTGGAGAGATCTGCTTCTGGGAGGAGGCCAACACAGCCATATCCAGAAAGTTTTGCACTAAAATCCTTATCAACTTGAATATTTACAGCTGAAAATTCATTGTACATTGCCTGCAAAAGTGGGAAGATAAATTCCATCAGACATACAAGCTTTTACTCACTGTATCAACAATATCAGATGTTTAGACTTTAGATCAGCCGAGTTTGTCCACGATGAGACAAACACCCAAAGTTGGTAATAATACTAAACTTGATTCTTACAAGGCAACCAAGTCTTTTATGGAATATCGTGCTTTGCAATTTTGAAAGCAAACTTGTCACAGGTTAAATGTGTTTGTGAACATTCAATATTTCTTACAATTCAAACATTGCCAGAAGATAAAAGTGGCAAGTACCTGGAATGGACCTTGTTCATGTAAGAAGGTAAGCCCTTGGGCGGCACATAAAGCTACTTTTACTCTGGTATTCCAATCAATTGGAGGGCCATCTGATCTACCATATAATAGCCGATCTAAGCTTCCATGATGTAGCCTTTCGTAGACCAATATCCTCTGATCAGAGCCTTCGCGTGCATGATAACCAAGCAACTTACATAAATTGGGATGTTGAAGAGAAGCAAGTGTGTTGACCTCATTCACAAAATCCCGTATACCCTTTTGAGACAAAAACAACAGTGTGTTAGTACCAACGTTCCTCAAAACGAGCTTGCAACATAAACTTTCTTCAGAAACCTTTGAATTGATAGTCATTAGACACATAATGCAATGCTAAAAGTCTAAAACAAATATTTTCAAATCACCTGAGCGGAAGGGTAAAAACGGGTAACGGTGGCCTCGATCTTTCTGGCAGTACAAGAAACATCCCTAAAGGAAGCCTTAAACATAGTTGAAGAAAGACTCTCGGATGTACAAGTTTCTGAAGAAATACTGTGGCAAGCAGATGTAATTTCTTCGTAGGAAAAGTTCCGAAGTGTTCCTGATGGAGGTAGAGGCAGTGGACCTGATGCGCATAAAGGGCCACTTGAATTCCTCACGTTAAAGCTTCCTGTACTTTTCAGGGAACCAGAAACATGAGGCGAGGGAAGTGGTAGAGGCTGTGGACTAGGCGATCTTTGTTCTTGTGGTAATAGTAAATGGGGTTTCGGCTCTTCTCTTTCTTCATATTCAGTTGATAACGACTCTCTATCTGGTCCATGGAAGCTAGATGGTGCAGAAAGTGCACGAGTCCTATTATTTGTCAGTTTATCTGTGGGTTGAACAACAGGTTGTCCTCTGTTGCGAAAACTCGGAGGAGCTGATTGCAGGGCGTGACTGGGGATTTGTGGTTCTGGAAGGGTTGTTGGTGTACTTTCCTGGGGCAATACACGTTTTATATGTACACTATGATCACTCTTCTTCTTTTTACCTTTTAACACTGTGAAACAACCCATCTTATTCACAACTCTTCAACCATGTAATTCAATCTAAATTCCTCTGAAAAATATGCAGAAAGTCAGAAAATGATATCATGATGCTATGTTAATCACCGAAATCTCACCACACCGATAAACAACATACAAGAAAACATGTTACATGTATTCATTCAGGTACGAACAAGAACAAAACAATGTCAAACCCTTAATCTCAATAGAATGTCGAACTGACTATCATGTTTATCTAATAATGAAAGCTCCTAAGCTATATCCATGGAACCTAAAATGCAGGGAATTGCCTCTCGAATCTCGATAGTCTTTTATTCAAGCAATTACATGACCTTTCTTATACAACACTTTATAACCAATTAAACATTCTTATGCTGCCAAACTAACATAAAAATCGAAGATTTCGATCAACCACATTAGCACGAGTTAAAATTGCATGTATGTTCAAATTTTGAGTACCTAACTACAACAGAATCCAATAGTAAAGAACTCAACAACAGATGATTTCATTGCTTCAGAATATCAACTGATAAAAATTAATCCTTGTTATTTTTACTGAGTATTGATTATTGAAACTGGCTAAAAGCACAAGCAAACACATACGGAGTACTCCACTAAAAAGTATGCTAATTCCAAATAAGAATTGTCAAAGTTGATTATCCATTCAACTAAAACTCCCCCTGAATATCCGCCAGCAAAAAGTTAAAAGGAATCTGAATCACCTATCATCATTATTAACAACTTAACAAGTAACACCCAATACCCGAAATCGAATCCCGTTTGGATCACTACCTTTGAGACTCTCTGTACACCCCCCCCCCCCCCCAAAAAAAAATTACCCAGATCCATAATACCCACAGAATCATCCTGGCTACAAAATTAATTGACAAAAGAACCCAAAATTGAACTAATCTACTGTACTAACAACCTAAATACGGAGTAACTTACAAGAAAAAGGATAAAAACACAACTGTAAAAAAAAAAAAACCAGCATAAAAACCCAACGAAATGGATCAAACTAACAGCTCAATTTCTTTGATTTGAATGTAAATTAAAAACCCAACTTAAATAACAAATTAAGCCCAAATTACTGTGGGGAAAAAGGGAAAAAAATGGTAAAAATTACCTGAAATCAGCTAACTTCATAAAATCAAAGTGATGATCTTTATTGGTAGCAAATTAGAAAATGCGATGGAAAAAGGAAAAACCCAGCAAGTCAAATGAAAGCTGAAGAAGAAATGGGGAAAGGTCATAAAGATTTTCCAAATGCCAGAAAAAATTAAAAAAAGGGAAAATAATAGTTGTAGTACTAAGAATTGAACAAGTTTCGGAGTGGAGGAATGATAGAGAGATAAAAGGCGGACCCAATTTAGCAGTGGTCAAACCTACCGTAAGAACTTGAATTTTTTAAATACCCCTTTTTAAATAAAAATATTTTATTTTTTAAATTAATTTGGTAAATTCTACTCCGTAATTAAAATTCATCTTATATTATGTAAATTGCCGTATTACGGAGTTATCACATGTCACGCTAACCATCTTCTAAATTCTAACGAGCTAACTTGTAATATACGAAGTATAAGACAATTTAATGTTCAAATATCATTCTGAAGATCCGACAGAAACGGAGGCTAACGGTGAATTTATAGGGATTTTTGGTGTGTTTTCTTATGGTTGATTTGCCTGATTAAATTTAAGAAGTAAAAGGAGTATCCAAAAATTGAAATAAAATGATGCCAATAGGTTTCGCCGTTTTTTCCCTCCAAGCTAATCTAAAATTACAATTTTACCTTTATGTCATTGGATTTTCTCATTGGATTTTGTCATTTTGATCTTTGTCTCCTCGCTTTTGTGGAGGTGTGGAAGGTTAAGAATAACAAACCAATTACCAACCATGAACGGTAGAAGATTGAGGATAACAAATCAAAAATAAGTTCATTATGTATTAGTCGTTTACTTGTTTGTATAAAAATATTTGGTAAATAGTTTTTTTTTATTCAAACCCTTTTACGATCATCTCTCAATTGACATTCTTGTCAAATATTTAGACTATGATTTGGAGCTTTGTTTGAGCGAGATCTTAAGTTAATTATTTAAGTGCTAAAATTATGTTCACAATATATTGTAAGTGTTATATGGTCTAATTTATAATTGATATCTATGTTAAAAGATAAAAGTAGATTATTACACATTAGAATACAAGTAGAATAAGATAATTGCACTTTGTATGATTTGCAATTGCCCAATTAATACAATAACGCAGCAAATTATTAAAAAAAAAAAGTTGAAAACGGAGTAAGATAAATTTGTACGTAGTACCCCGTACAATGCATTTTGAATGGTCTAAAAACATTATTAACATCTGAATGTTGGACTGGATTTTATTTTTCTTTTTTACTTTAAAGTTGATTTCGTCAGCAAAAACAAAATTTGTTTTTGTTGTCTACGGTGTACGCAGTATTCAGGCCATTTGAATACTTCGTATTATATTATCTTAAATCTAAATTATTGTTTTAAAAAGCTTTTTTTTAATTTCAAAAACTTATTTTTTCTGTTTTATGCGGTCACCAAACAGATTATGCAAAACTTCTCAAGGTTGGAAGCACTAACTAGGTACTCCATATTTTGATGTTGATGGTTCATCCAATCATCCCCCTTTCATTTTGGAATAAATAGTTATCAACATAGCCTAATACGAATTGAAGAAATATCAACTAAGAAGGAATCAAATTCTAATTTTCACAATTTCAATATTACAATCATGACGGAGTTCAAAGATGAGAGGAAATTATAATGACTAAGAAGAAAACAATGATAAATCTAAGCTCTAAGGCTTCGTATATCGTCTTAAATTAAATATATACTTCTGTCTCTTAATATTCGCCCCAATTTGACCAGCATATAGTTTTATGCAATTTAATTGACTTATTAATTTAGTGTATCGTTATTCGACGCTCGCCCACGCTAAAATCGCCCTACTATTCATAGCAAAAGTACATAACTACCCTTATAAAAACTTACCCCTCCCTTTCATTTTTTACCCTTCTCACCTCACCTTTCCCTCACCTCTCTCTCAACCCCCCCCCCCCCCCCCCACCAAGCTAGCTCCCGAATTTTCGCAAAAAACTGAAATTCCGGCGAGAATTTTTCCCCCCCTCTTTAACTCATTATGGTATCTTAACTTGTAATTCCGTCGGATTAAGTTGTTGGCAACGTTAGTTTCTTCATAATTCATGTGGGACTTACGGCGGTGGTTATAGTCGTGGAAGTTGTCCCGGAAAATCGGCTCGTAAGCTTCAGTGGAGGAGGTAAAAATGGTGTTTTTTTTATTTATTTTATTCATTTCTGGCGCACAAGATTTGCACCGTACACATGGTAGTGGCGCACAGATTTTGCACCGTGCACATGGAAGTGGCGCAAAATCTGTGCATGGATGACATGGAACTGGCGCAAAATTTGCGCCAGGTACATGGAACCAATGCAAATTCCGTGCGCCATATCCATATCGTTCATGCAAAGTTTGTGCGCCAGAAGTAAATCTGAAATTCAAATTTGTTTAAATAAAATTTTAATTTTTAATGTAAAGTTAATTCGAATTAATATTATAATTAGTTAATTTAATTTTTATTTATTTAAGAAAATTATGATTTTAGAAATTTCTTGAAATTATGTAGTTATTTTAGAATTTATTTATTTTAAAATTTATGTATTTTAGAAATTATGTTAGTTATTATGCGCAAAATTAATATTATAATTTGTTAATTTAATTTTTATTTATTTTAGAAAATTATGTTAGTGATTTTAGAAATTTCTAGAAATTATGTAGTTATTTTAGAATTTATATATTTTAGAAATTATGTTAGTTATTATGCGCAAAGTTAGAATATAATATGATAATTAAATTTTTATTTAATTTAGAAAATTATGTTACTGTGATGGCGGCGGAGATGGACGACCGGAGTTGGGCTGGGAGATGGCGGCGGCGTTGATGGAGGGGTGCCGGCAGGAGGAAGGGAGGGAGGGAGGGAAAGAGCAGAGAAGGGGAATGGTGATGAGGGAGGGGGTGAATTTGATTTTAAAGGGCAGAATCGTACTTTCACGTAATAAATTAGGGCGTTATTAACGGAACAGAGCGTCGAATAAAAATCCCCTCAATTTATTATGTGGTACGGAATAGTTGATAATGTTGTGTTTTTTAGTTTAGTTAGTCGAAAATGTGTCAAATAAAGGGGTGGGGTGAGTTGAATTTTATATGTTCTTTTAAGAAAGTAGGAATATATGCGGATCCACGGTAAGTGAGAGAAATGATATAATATTAATAAAAGTATATCATTTATAGAAATGATAGCGAGTATTAAAGGCCGACTTTATAAGGAAAGTGAACGAGTATTAAAGGACGGAGGGAGTATTACATACGAGTAAAGACGTATACAAACGAAACATAATACTCCGTAGCACAAAACACACAATGCAATATCATGTACGAAAGTCATTCTCACACCTTCCATGTAATGTTGACTTCAACATAATTGTAGTACGAACTACGAAGTACTCCCTCCGTCTCGAAATATTCGCAACGTTTTGATTTTTTGTACTATTTACATAATTTACTTTGACCCTATTTTATTTATAGTATATAAAAATAAGTGTTAAAATATAATATATTGTTGGCCTCATCTTAATATATATTTTCAAAATATTAATATTTTATAAGTTTTTATAATATATAATTGAATATATTTATGGTCAAAGTTGGTATTGACAAGCGTGTCCAGTCAAACCGTTGCGAGTATTTCGGAACGGAGAGAGTATATAGTAGAACGTCATACAATTACATGCCATGTATGGTTGAAGATGTCTATATGTTACATGGTGGCATGCATGGGATCATCCATTGTATTGTTCTCTCAAGGCGGTCAGCCTGCCAGTGGAAATTCATGTGTTGGGGTATGTAAACTAAGAGAGAAGAAAAAGAGAGGATCCTCTTTGATGTGTGGAAAATAATGTGGAAGAAAGAGAATGTAATGTGTCAAAAGGAGAAAAGGAGAGAGAGTAGAAGAGAGGATATATATATCCTCTCCAATAATCCTGCTCTAAGGGCGGGGTGAATATGAGTTCGCCAGAACTTTTTGTTTCGGAGCAAATGAGCCATAAGAGCATTACAAATTACAAATCGGGGAGAGGAATTTAAATATTAACTAATCGTACAACCTTAAGTCTAAATTAATCGGCCTAGACTTCATTCCCGAACTTAACAACAGTATTTTAAGATAAAATGGCAGGGGACGACCAAGACTTCATTTCCAAGCATAAGCAATGTTAATATCGTCTCACTTGTCAATGCATTTTTTTACCATTAAATATCTCTAATTTTCTGTTTGTAGAAATTATAGAATTTAATATTATAAAATTATGTACTCCATATTGTGATTTATATTATATGCACCGCCAAAAAAATAATTAATTATTATATATTAGTAAAAATTCAAGTTAAACTAATTTTTCATCAAAAACAAAAGTATATAAATAATGATAAAGTTAAAGTGACACAATTAAAAGAGCGGAAAAAGCAAGACACGAACGTTATAGAATTGTACTTTATCCGTTTTAAAAAAATTGTAACACTTTCACTTTTGCCACTATTCATTTACTAAATTTGATCATAAGTTTTTACTAGTTTATTAAAAACAATTGCTTTAAGCAAAATGTTGGTGGATTGATTTCATTGTATATTTTTGTAATATTAAATTTTAAGATTAAAAAAAAAGTACTCCGTATAATTAGTGGTTTTTAAGGTCAAAGTTATATCTTGTCAAACATACTAATCAAAGTGTTGTAATTTTTTTTGAAACAGAGAAGTATTAAAAGTTTTTTTTCCCAAAAAAAACAAGGAAGTAAAATGAAGGGCCAATCTTGTCAATTGTATAGGTGTCTCATTTTTCAAAGAACAACACCTTGATTGAAGTGACAACCCAGTCAAAGGTCGGAGATATAAACTTATTAATTAAATAATTTAAATTATGAAAACTCTAAAAGGCCCTCTAAAAAGCATATGTTTTTTATTTTTGGATTTCAACTCATTATCATTATCAGCAAATTTAGTCAAAGAACCCCATCAAAAGAGGGCTTTGACTCTTAATACTAGCCGTCCGATCAAGAAGAAAGTTGATCATTGACGGTCAATAATAACTTCAATATCTATGTTGGACCCACTTTTACTAATTAATGTTTTGTTCCCTGCTTTTGTAATGATATTTAAATACCTCACGCGCGGAACCACGCGTGCAGTTGTTTATTCTCACCTTAGAGGAAAGTGTCTATGGGGGAGTGGGGCCCACTCAAGCAGTATCATCCTCTAAGTGGGACCCACTTGAGCTAATTTAAAATTTTCGTTTAAGATGTTTACATAGGCCCTGTTTGGCAATTGGCTGTTGGCTGTTGGCTGTCGGCTGTTTTACTTGGCTGGTTTGACTGGCTGTTCAAGTTGGCTGCTTTTGTTGGCTGTTTGACTATGGATTGGTTACAAATGTGTTTGGTAAAATCAGTTGTTGGCTGTTGGCTGTTGGCTGTAGCTATGTAAAATGACATTTAAGGACATTTAATGTTTTTTATTCATTTTTCAATACATACTGTGTATTGTGTACGGAGTAAAACGTAATTACAAATAAATAAATATACATTAAAAATAAATTAATTTTTGCAATAGTATTAATAAATTAATATTTTAATTAATAATTGCAGAGTAATAATCAATGATTAATAATTAATAATTAATAATAATTAAATTAATAATTAATAATTAATAATTTATTAATTAATCATTAATAATTAATGATTAATTATTAATTAGTTATTCACTTTTAGTTATTAGTCATTAATTAATACTCCGTAATTATTAATTATTAATTATTAATTATTAATTATTAATTATTAATTATTAATTATTAATTATTAACTATTAACTATTAACTATTAACTATTAACTATTAACTATTAACTATTAACTATTAACTATTAACTATTAACTATTAACTATTAACTATTAATTATTAACTATTAACTATTAATTATTAATTATTAATTATTAATTATTAATTATTAATTATTAATTATTAATTAGTAATTATTAATTATTAATTATTAATTATTAATTATTAATTATTAATTAGTAATTATTAATTAGTAATTATTAATTAGTAATTACTAATCACTAATTACTAATCACTAATCACTAATCACTAATCACTAATCACTAATCACTAATCACTTATCACTAATCACTAATCACTAATCACTAATTATTAATTATTAATTATTAGTTAATTAGTAAAAAACAAGGACAAAAAAGTAATTTAGATAGTGAAAAGCCAAAAGCCAACTCCAAAAAGCTAGTGTTACTAGCTTTTTATTTTTGGCGGAAAAGCTAGCTTTTCAGCAAGCTAAAAAGCCAGTTACCAAACACATTTTTTGGCTGTTTGACCAGATTAAAAAGCCAACAACCAAAAGCCAACCAAAAAGCCAGCAAAAAACCATTTGCCAAACAAGGCCATAGTCTTGGATTTCAGGTACAACTCACATGAGGTTGACGTCCTCGACGGCTTTGTATTGTTCAATATTGGGCCTTACGCCTTACAAATATCTAGTTTAATACGGAGTACTTTGTATAATATTGGGCCTTTTTGCAAAACTATCCGTAGTGGGTAATTTTAGCTGTTAAACAACAAGCCGCAATCAGATACTAAGGCTCTGTTTAGTTCATCTTGTTTCAGGATCTTATTACTTATTTCAGATTTAATTAGATTAGATCAGATCAGATCAGATTAGATTAGATTAGATCAGATTAGATCAGAAAAAATAATTTCAGAGCATATCAGATCAGAAAAAATACGTTCAGATCAGATCAGATCAGATCAGATCAGATTATTATTATTATTATTATTATTATTATTATTATTATTATTATTATTATTATTGGTATATATTTGTATCATTGTTATTATTACTATTATTTCTTTAATAAAAAAGAAAGTCGTTGTCGCTGCAATTAAAATCTATTAATTAAGGCATAAAAAAACATTAACAAAACATTCAAATTCATCAAATCGAAACTAAAACCATTAACTCCAAATCAGAAACGATATGATCAGATCATGTCCATATTAGAATTGATTTTTACAAATCAGAACCATTATATATCCAGACCAGAACCGGTATGATCAGATAATATCCAGATCATAACTGATCTGTACATATCATGTTCAAATCTACAAAGATCTTGTCTAGATCAGAATCGTTCCTTACAAATCATGTATGTTCCTTACAGAACCAATATGTTCATATAGAACCGATTTGTACAGATCAAGTCCAGATCAGAATCGAGATGTTCAGATTAGAACTGGTCTAGATATCGACTTTGTACATAAAATGTTCAGTTCATAATTGATCTGCAAAGATCATGTTCATATCATAATTGATTTGTACAGATTATGTCCAGATGAGAACTGGTTTGTAAAGATCATGACCAAATCAAAAATAATATGTACAAATCATGTCCAGATTAGAACTGATATGTACAAATCATGTCCTGATCAGAATTGATATGTATAGATCATGTCCAGATTAGAATTGATATACACTGATCATGTCCAGATCAGAACCCATACGTGTAGATCATAACCCATATATCCAGATCGATCTATCTAGATCATGTCTAAATATGTACTGATTTGTCAAGATCATGTCCAAATCAAAACCTATATGTCCAGATCATGTCCAAATTTGAAACGATCTATTTCGATCAAAACCGATCTTTACAGATCATGTCTAGATCATTTTCAGTCAAAACTGGTCTATATAGATCATGTCTAGATATGTAATGATCATGTCTATATTAGAACCGATATGACCAGATCATAGCCAGATCAGAACAAAATTTGTACATATCATCCCCAAATCAGAATCGATCTGTACAGATCATATACAGATCATAACTGATATGTCCTGATCATAACCAATCTATCTAGATCATGTCCAGGTCTATCTAATATATGGAATAGTTAAATCATGAGCAAAGTCAAATAAATAATAACAATATTATAAATTTGTGTAACATTTATTTTATACGTAAGTCGTTTAATATTAATAAATGTAGATTTTTGTTTAAACTTAATTTTGAAAAATTAGATCAGATCAGACCAGATTAATATTCTAAAATGTAAGTGGGTTTAGACAAGCGCAAAAGTCAAATGAAGGTCAGACGACTAGAACTTCCCACCATAGTTGTCAAGTTCCACCATATTGATATCACCCATTTAAATAAAAAGCTTCCACCCTAAGATAACAAGTCTATTCAAAAATGAAAATACGAAAAATTCAAATGTTAGGTCGTACGCACCATAAAGTTTTCTAAAATACTACAGGAACACCCTCTCCCCAATTTATCTGTATCAAAATTAAATAAAGCGTTATAAATCCGATATGGGAACTTTTCATAATTACCACCTTATAAAGTTCAGCTTTTAAACTTACCATCTTAAATTTTTTTAAAATTACCACCTAAAAATTGTCTAAACTTTTAAAATTACCACCACTTAACAGAAAACTTAACGGTTTCCGTTAAGTGGTGATCATTTTAAAAGTTTAGATAAAATTAAGGGGGTAATTTTTAAATAAAATTTTATACGGTGGTCGGTAAGTTTGAAAAATTGGATATTATAAGATGGTAATTACAATTTTTTTTATCTAAAGTTTATTGGTAATGAATGGAATCTTGAAGATTTGTAGGTCTCACAACAAAAATGACATTCTAAACGGAGTATTATATAGGACTGGTAATAAAAATTAAGTTGAATTTATTATATGAATAATGCTAAAATCAACGGAAATTTCATGAAATGCCCTCGAGTTTTGCCATAATTCACCAAACGCCCATCAAGTTTCAATAATTCATAAAATACCCCTCACAATTCGTACAAATACCCAACATACCCTTATTAATAACGGGCCGTTAGTCCGCCGTTAGCCAAGTTTCCAATTCACCCAAATGCCCCTATTCTGAAACTTATTTCACCAAATGCCCCTATTAGGAAACTTATTTCACCAAATTCTCAAAATTTAAATATAGCTATTCAGATGTTCAGACGGCTAGTTTTTGTGTTTCAAAAGTGGTTCTTGGTCATGGTTGGCTATAAAAACCCCTTTGCTGAATGGTTCTTGTATTTTAGATGTTATTTTACTTTACTTTGCTAATTTCATAAGATTTGTGTCATGAGTTTTCTTTCAAAATCATCTTCCACACCCAATCATTCCACATATATTAGGGTACCTAACAAATTTTGTTATTGTGGTAGGAATGGAGGTTGAAGTGGTGTTCCACAAGCTCTTCTGGATAGCTGCTAATGCTTTTTGGGGTAGTTTTTTGCACATCTGTTTTGATCTTGCACATATTCGTTGAGTAGAAAATAACATTACATGTAGTTGGTGCAAAGATGTTTTGTAAGTGAAGCTAAAAACAGAAATGCTTCCCACTTTGGTATTTTGTGCAGATTATGCAACATCAATTATTTATGAAATGTGAATTTGTTTCTCATTACTTGTGTTTACTTCGTGATTACAAACAGTAAAATTACAAACATCAATATCCCCATTTGTATTACAACTTTGACTACTTTTTGTTGTTGCTTTAGCTTCTTCTTCATTTGCTTCAATTCTTCTTGCATCTTACTGTTTCGCTTGTTTTCAATACTTTCTCATTCGTCTAAGCTTCCCCCGCATTGTCCTTCGTGTTGTTGCCCCTTGTTTTTTTGCTCAACTACTCCCTTTCACCATCTCAGATTGTTTCAAGGATCACACTTGTAGTACAACCTTTGTGGATTGAGTGTTGTATTAGAGCTTCGAATGACAAATTTCCTACCACAATAACAAAATTTGGTAGGTACTCTAATATATATGTGGACTCATTGGGTGTGGATGATGATTTTGAAAGAAAACTCATGACAAAAATCTTATGAAATTAGCAAAGCAAATCAAAATAACATCTAACTTACAAGAACCATTCAGCAAAGGGGCTTTTATAGTCGACCGTGACCAACAACTACCTTTCAAACACAAAAACTAGTCGCTGAAACATCAAAATAGCTATATTTAAGTTTGGGGCATTTGGTGAAAAAAGTCTCACAATAGGGGCATTTGGTGAAATAAGTTTCAGAATAGGGGCATTTGGGTGAATTGAAAACTTGGCTAACGGCAGACTAACGGTCCGTTATTAGTAAGGGTATGTTGGGTATTTGTACGAATTGTGAGGGGTATTTTATGAATTATTGAAACTTGATGGGCGTTTGGTGAATTATGGAAAAACTCGAGGGCATTTCATGAAATATCCGTAAAATCAAAGTAATGGAATTAAAAAAACCGAAGGAGTAGTAAACATGTTTTGGTGGTAGTATTTCAACGAGTTGGTATGTACTCCTAAATTCAAATATGTGAGGATGATGCCAAAGTAATTGTAAAGTGTTCCAGTTGTAATCTTCGTAACTACTTGTAAAATGGAGGTTAAAAAGTCACATACAAATTACTTTATGAAAGGAATATTTCGCAAGAAGTCGCTTTGGCCGAGTGGTTAAGGCGTGTGCCTGCTAAGTACATGGGGTTTCCCCGCGAGAGTTCGAATCTCTCAGGCGACGTTTTTTCTATATTTTTTATAACCTTTTCTCGCATTTTGCCTTTAGACTTTCGCAAATACGATTGTGCAGGGGTGTGTATGGTGCTCTTGGTGCACTAGTGTCCAAACGACACGCGTCAAATATAAAACGCGGATATCTTGTTGAATCCGGAGAAGAAAAGAACAAACGTTGTTTTTTTGATAAAAAAGAACAAATGTTGTTCTTTTGTTAAAAAAAAGAACAATGACTGCTCTGTCCCTTTTTTTTCGTTCTTTTGTTTTTCACTCAATTTTTCTGGTATATATACCTTCTTTTTTATAATTTTCGAATCAGAATTTGTGAAGAGGAGAGAGAAAAACTATGGAAAGGAGAGAGAAACTGTGAAGAGGAGAGAGAAAGTAATGGAAAATTCTCAGATATTGGTTGATTTTTCTACTTCAATATCAAATTCTATAGATTCTTCTTCTTCAAATTTAAATTCCTCTGCCGATAATCCGATTTGTGAAGGTAATTTTTCAATTTTTTAAAAACGAATTACTTATTTATGATAGATTTTGATTTTGATGTTCATTATTTTGATAATTTCCATATATTTTGATTTTTTTGATCATTTCATTTCTGCATTTCTCAATAACTTTGATTAATGTATTTTGATTCTATATTTTGATGATTTTGATGATTAATGTATCTTGATTATATATTTCTGATGATTTTGATTTCTGTTCTTTTTCGATTTTATATGTTCTTTTAGTCTTATCTTTTGTTCTTTTATATATTGGTTCTCATATATGTATTAAGAGATTGTAATAATACAGAAAATAATTATTGAACATGTTGTTCTTTTTTGCTTTAGCTTGTTGTTCTTTTATGCTTTAGGTTGTAGTTCTTTTGATATTACACTTCAGATCAAGTTGTTCTTTTACCATTTTTGTTGTTCTTTTATCTTTTTTCTTGTTCTTTTTTCACTTGGTTAAAATAAGTGTTCTACATGATATGTTCTTTTCTGTTATTTATAATGTTCTTTTTCTTTACTTTATTATGTTCTTTTATACTCTATTGTTGTTCGTTTTTTTATTGGTAATGTTGTTTTACATGGTTAAAATAAGTGTTCTACATGATATGTTCTTTTCTGTATTTATAATGTTCTTTTTCTTTATTTATAATGTTCTTTTATTTATAATGTTCTTTGAGGTTCATCCTCTTTTTGTTCTTTTGAGGAATTGCTCTGTTTATTCAGCCTCTCTTCTTGTTCTTTCAGCTGTTTTTGAAGATTTAACATCATTTGTTGCTGGTCAAGTAAAAGCTTCATTTGCTCTTCAATACTGTACTTTTTGAAAAAAGAACAAACATAAAAGAACATTAAGATTTATATCTAATAAACATAAAAGAACTGAACAACAAAACACACAAAAAAAAAAACAAGTGCACCGTTCTTATCATGAACATGGCTTGTATTTCTTCTCCTTCCCCCCCCTTTTTTTTTATTTCTTTTATTTTTCATTTTCTATATTATATAATATTTCTCCTATTGGATTCATAACTTCTCATTTTAGAAACACATTCTTGAGAGAGAAAGAGGAGAGCTTTTAGTTTCTCCCAACAAAAGAGAGATTTTATGAGAGAGAAAGTTCAAAACCAAATTTATCCTCCTTCTTTCTCTGAAATGTGATTTTAATTGAATTACGTTTACAAAAAAAACTAGTTTATTAAGCGAAATACTATTTCAATTTCGCTATTTTTTGAATTTTTTTTATTCATTCAAAGAGGTTTATGTTGTTGATGAAGGTGCATCGGGTGATTAAGGTAAATTTTCTCGTTCTTAATTCTATGTTCTTTTTAAATTTTAATGTTATTTTCTTATAACTTTCTATTTTTGTGGCATCAAAATAGTGTGTTCTTTTTTAGAATCAGCAATTGTTCTTTTTACATATTTATAGTGTTGTTTTCAAATATTTTTTGATAAATAAAATAACGGAATTAAAACATATTTTTAATCTTAAATAATAATATATATCAGAAGTGCACTAACGACTTTTAAAATTCTACGTCGTGTTATTTTTTTAATTAGAACATCAATTGGTTGAAAAAGAACATTTCCAGAACTTAAAAGAACAAGAAAAAAATATAGATCTGGTTTTAAAGTTCATCAAAGGTTCGTCGTTTTATTTTTTAATTAGAACATAAATTGGTTGGAAAAGAACATTTCCAGAACTTAAAAGAACAAGAAAAAATATAAATCTGGTTTTAAAGTTCATCAAAGGTTCGTCGTTTTATTTTTTAATTAGAACATAATGTAAATTGGTTGGAAAAGAACATTTCCAGAACTTAAAAGAACAAGAAAAAATATAACTGTTTTTTATATTTGTACCTTTTGTCTGATTTGTCAATATTAATGTTCTTTTTGGTTTTTTGCTAATGTTCTTTTTGTTAATGTTCTTTTGTTAATGTTCTTTTTTTTTTTGCGGTTTTTATTTTAGTTGCGTTTTATTGTTATTTATGTGCGTTTTGGGACATGTGCACCAAGAGCACCATGCACACCCCTGTACAATCTGAGCGTTGTTAACTTTCGGTCCATTTACAAAAGCCAGGCCCAAGGCCTCTCTCATGGTCAACATATTAATGTATGTGTAATGCTTTTAAAGTTTTAATACTAAAAAATAAATTGTCACTCGTAAATTATAAATTTTCTTTCAAATTTTTTTATTTTTAGTTATTTTTATCGACCAACTCCATGAATCATGATAATCATTAACCAATCAGACAAGGCTTCAAAGTAAAGCAATGGTCATTTTTACTGGTATACATTTTGATTTTAGACATGTCTAAATCTTAACGGCCTACTACATTTGATAAACGATAATAAATGTGATAATGAAAATGAATTTGTACTGTAAATTTCGCGAGAAAAGTTGCTTTACACATTTGCACTCAAGTACTATAGACTATAGTCTTTGTAATCTATGATCCATGTCTTTCGGCATATTGTATCATACGTCCATCTGTTTTTGGGGTCAATATGACCATTTCGTTCTTTAAACCTGGTTAATGAAAAACAATCTACAAATGATTACAAGTGCATACACAACTTATTATAGAGCCATCCACTAAAACCTAACATAAAATTAATAATAGAAATGTACAAAATTGGTAGAAGTTCAAAAGAAATAGCACATCTATCTATATCTTACACCCTTTTAAAAGCAAAGATTGGTGTTTCACTATACATCCAATATCGAAGTACCTGGTAAGCCCTTAAATTACCCCCTTTTTTTTTTTTTTTCTAATGCTCAATGGTTTACGTTCAGCCTACCCCAATTCTTTCTTCCTCCGCCTTTTGCATGCTTCCCTTTTCTTTTTCTTCTTGCTTTTCTTTAAAGGCATGGTTGCTGTTCCAAAAGCTGTTCTCTTTGTAACCTATGAGATCGGATTTGTGAAAACACTGGTCTTTAACTTTGCAGTTTTTTTTTTCTTTTTTTTAGAATGGGGGTACATCGTTCCCCCAATGTACCCCCTAGGTCCGTCCTTGCGGGTGATGGATGGGGATGAAAATAAATTTTATATACGTCATTTGGTTTTACTTTTTTAATAAATAATACATTGAATGAGGGGCAATAACAGATATATCCATAACTATATCTAATTAGAAGAATACCTATATGATTTATTTAGATGATAATTATCTATAATTATAGTTTAGATTTCATGCAACTTTAATATTTAGATTATAAACCATGCATAGCACGAGTAGTATACTAGTAGTTAGTGTTAGTTATAACAAAGAAAATATTACATACCGAGGTTAAGTTTAAAACTCTGTTTGGTTTGGAGTGAATATTGATAGGAAGAAGGAAGAGGGAGATAAGGAGAAAAAGTAATTTCCCTTCCTTTCAAATGAAAAATGTTTTAAGACTATTCAGAGAGTCATAGAAATTTGTTTTTCATTTCTTATCAAATCAAACAACGTAAAATGATAGAAAAGTAGAAAATCATTTTCCTTTAAAACGTTTTACACCAAACCAAACACTCCTTACGGGTAAGTTGAACTCGGTAATGAGAGAGGATAAACTTATTGAGTTCAGTAATACTTCAACATTTCAACATTTCAAAAACATAATCAGTCAAACTGGGTACCATATTGGAAGTTCAAAGTTCAACGAAACAAATCTAGGCTTCTGATTCTCACGACTTTCCTTCAAAGAAAACAAGAGCAAGAAATATTATGGTTTAGTTTCATTCTTCTTTTTTACCAAGAGTCCAACGCTTGATACTTTCAATCAACAGGTGCTGCCATTGTCAATTAAGTCATTCTTCAAAGTTTTCTCCTCGATTCCAAAATGATGAAGTACTCGTATTTTGTTGCTTGACAGTGCTTATCTAATGGTGCAGTACTCGTATTAGTAGTAGTAGTAGTAGTCACATATGTTGTGAAAGACGCCAACATTGATAGCAGAATTCAACGCGTAAGTGCTTTTATATTCAAACTCACAGGGAGAACATCCCAGCCATCTGGTAACCAAAAGGTCGTTACTCAGACAGAGGATGGTGCAATTCGCTGGAACAGGTTTCATCCCAATCAACATGAATAAAACATTCAACACATTTGTGTTGAGTTTTAGACTACTATAAAACACAAATAAGCCTGTTCTAACAGATTGCAAGTTTGCAACATAATTGAATCAAAAGACATTAAGCTTTAATGTCTGGATTATTCCTTTGCCCTGCCACATAATTGCAACCATGTATTCAAACTGTCAGCAGTTGGGGAGGGGAACATTGACAGCATAACTCAATATGTAATGCCTTGATATTCAGTACAAGTGAGGGTTAGGGATTAAGGTACTACAAAACTTGATTGCATCATCACAAAGCCAAAAAGAAATTGAATAAAATCATACACTAACATTACAAGTATGGATATTTTCTTTTGCCCTGCCCCGTAATTGCACCCATGGAGTGAGATTATCAACAATTGCTTGACCAAAGAAAGCCGTTGACATGATCAGAATACTCAGAAAAGACAAACAGCAAGATAGAGTATTTATCCAACATACTCGAGGTTCATTTTGATACTGCTATTGAGAGGAGTTTTGGCTTTCGGGAGGGTGGAAAGCTGCGTGGTTGGCCAAAATGATGGGAGATAGATAATCATCCTGATATCACAAACCTTCCTAGGTGATAGAATAATTGGCAAAGAAGCAAGAGGTGGCAGAATAATTGGCAATGAAGCAACAGTGCAAGAGACAGCTTTTGTGTCATACTTCCTCCGTTCTTATTTACATGACACAACTATTCACACAAACTCCTTTGACTTCATTTTGTGATTTATACTTGAGAAAAAACATAGTCGTGTGGGGTCTTACTAGATTCGTCTCAACGAATTCTCGGTTAACTCCTAGACTGGAGAGCAGCAACAGCGTAGCTCACTGCCGAGCAATCTAGCTAGGTTGGCTCTGTAATAAGTCAAATTTGAATCGACTAGATGGTATTAAAACTCGAACTCAGACACCCCAAGTTTAGCTATCAAACACTAAGCCTACCAAAAAGGCAATCAAGAAGAAAATAAGAAATTTTGCAATATGCACCAACCTCAAATCACTAATGCAATTCCAACCTTTCCATTGACTACAAATAACAGTTCACATTATCACCAAAAAGAGGGGGGAAGACAAATAATACAATCAATGAAATAGAAGAAATTAAGCTTAAACTCACTCGAAAATAATTCACTGAATCATCTTTAATAAAACACACAGCCTACAATTTACCAACAACACTAAGAACAAAATTAAATTATAAATAAAAACTACGGAGAGTATTTCATTGAATTTGCTGCATAATCCCAAAAATTATCAACAAACTCAGAAATCTCAAATTCATCAAAATTAAAAAACTTAAGCATAGGGTTACGAATGAAAGATACCAACATTGTAACAAGCAAAGCGACCCAAAAAGATTGCAAATTCACGGCGCTTTTCAGGGAAGAAACGGGCGGGATTTTCTTGGATTTCTTCGACAGTAATTTGCTAGGATATCGGATGAGTTTCGACTTAATTGTTGGTTTCTGGGAAGAAATTGGTGAAATTTTGGACTTCTTGGGTATTAATTTACTGAAAAATCGAAGAAATTTGTGGCTGATTTTAGGTTTAGTTGAAGATGAGAAATCGGAGCAAAGGAAAATATGGGATTTTAGGAATTTGAGATCGAGGAGGAGAGAAAAAGGAGGTAGGCGAGTGTGGAGATTGAGATTGAAATCGAGACTAAAATGGCGATTAATCTTGGCCTGAATTCTTAAGTTCCATGGATTTTGATTTTGATTTTGATTTTGGTTTTGCAGTTGCTGTTGCATTGTTGCGGTTTCAGCAGTTGAGTGAAGTGGAGCAACTGAGCAAGAGAAAGTGAGAAACTCTGCGTATGTCTATTGTGTAACGGTCAAAAATATATACGAAGTACTATACGTCTATACTCCCTCCATCCCATACTACTGGCACAAGTTGATCACTACAATACTTGAATTGACTTATTAATTTATTGGGTATTACTTTATCTGTATTTTAAAAAAAGATACATTTTGATCGGCACATTGGGAGAGTGAGTTGAATTTATTAGGAAAGTGAATACCAAGATATGCGAAAAAAAGAAAGTGTATCTCTTTTTAAAATACAGTCATTTAAGGAAAGCGTAACTCTTTTTATAATACGGATGGAGTAATTAATAAACAAACAACAACTTATCACCTAAAACTTTGTGCAAAGATACGTGTAACGAGTAATTTGTGACGGATGGAGTATTGTTGTTGTTGTGTTATTATTATTAATTATTGTAATTGTTATTTGAGGGGTATTGTTGTTGTTGTAATTGATAGTGGGGTATTTTTTTTAATATAGTTAGTGGAAAATGTGTAAGGATGAGGACTGACGGGAGGTCGGGAGTGAATTTTTAAATGTTTTTTTTTTGCAGTGAGTAGGAGTGTAGGTGGGTTAGAAGGTAAATGTGAGAAATAATATAATATTGGTAAAAAAAATCTAATTATAGAAGCGGTACGGTGCAAGTATTAAGAGACGCCCCGAAAAGGAAAGCGGTGCGAGTATTAAGGGACAGATGAAGTATTTTTTAAAGGTATTTTCCTGAGATGCCTTGAGCTTTAAAGAAATTTAATAAAAGAGAAAATTAATGTGGTGATGATAAATCACTTATTAATCGCCTCTCTTTTAATATAAATAATTAAACTTAAAATAATATAATTAATATGATTCGTATATTTTTTTTGGAAAAATTGATTCTAAAAATACAACATTTAAGCGATCTACTTAAAAATGGCTGACTTTTCGTTTAATTAAGAATAACACAACCTTTTAGGTATGTCTTCTTTTAAAGAGCTCCCCTCATAAATGTCTTGCTACAATATGTAATATGAAAATCAACCTCACAGATTAAACATTTTTTCGTTATATAATTAATAAGAAGATTAAAAACGTTGTAGCATATTACCTATTTTAGCATGTTATTGTAGAGGGAAACCTTTCAAAGTAAGATAGGTCCAAAAGGTTATGTTATTCTTAGATAAACATAAAACTCACTACCGTCCTATCGTTTTGTGTAATGCGTTATACAAATTAGCCTCTAAAGTGATCTCTAATCAATTGAAACTTGTGTTGCCTTATGTTATAGGTGAATGTCAAAGTGCTTTTGTTTCGGAGAGACTGATAAGTGATAATATTTTGGTGGCTTATGAGTTTTTCCAAGTTCATGAGGAAGAAGAAGGGAGTGAAGGAAATTATGGCAATGAACCTAGACATGAGAAAAACATACGACAAGGTTGAATGGTCCTTTGTCGAGGGCATGATGAAAAAATTGGGCATCGACATTAACTTTGTGAGCCTAATCATGAAGTATATATCGTCTGTTTCATACTCTATATATACTTTATAACGACTTCCCCTCGGCATAGTTTAATCCTAGTATAGGGCTTTGCCAAGGGGACCCGTTATCACCCTTTCTTTTCCTGATTTGTGCAAAGGGTTTATTGACCCTTCTTACAGACGAGGATAGAGGAAGAGTATACATGGAGTAAAAAGCGGGAGAAACGTACCACCTATTTCTCACCTTTTTTTTTTATTGAAAATGACACTCTTTTGTTTACTAGGACAAATTATACTGAGGCGAGGTTATTAGTGACATTCTCCTAACCTATGAGTTAGCTTCTGGGCAGAAGATCAACATGGAAAAATCGTAGGTATCATTCATCCGTAATGTTAGTGTGAATATGCAGAATATGCTTCAATAGAAGTTGAACTTTACGATCGTGGAGGATCATGAGAGATATATTGGGTTGCCTACCTACATGGGACGATCCAAGAAAGCAAATTTTCAAGTTATACAAGATCGTGTCTAGAAGAAAATCAAAGGGTGGAAGGAGCTGTGCCTTTCAAGAGCTGGTAGAGAAGTACTTGTAAAGTTGATCGCACAAGCTATCCCTACTTATGTTATGCAATGCTTCAAAATTCCGGAGGGGACCATTAAAAATATGGAGTTGATGTGCCGAAACTTTTGGTGGGGATAAAAAGTTAATGAGAGGAAACTAGCACTGGTGAAGTGGGAGAAAATGTGCAAGCCGAAAAACAAGGTGGCATTGGTAAGAGGGACCTTAGAGCTTTTAATATGGCTTGGCCAAACAAGGATGGCAATGGATATCGAATCTGGACTCTTTTGCTGCATTGATGCTAAAAGGGAAGTATTTCCCTAGAAATAATTTATGGGATGCTAAGGTACCACAGAACTCTAGCTACACATGGAGATCGATTCTTTCTTCTAGAGACCTTCTCATGACTGGCACGAGATGGGTCGTGGAAAATAGCTTGCACCTGAGGTTGTGGAAGGACGCATGGGTTCCAGATTTGCGTGGAGGAAGGCTTTATTCTCCAAGACCTCAAGGGGAACTAGGGGCTCTAATGTGGCCTTTTGGAAGAATGGTGAAGGTACGCCATAGGACATTCATCTTGAGGACTTTCTCATAGAGGAATATTTACAAACAATTAAAAAGGTGCCGATCCTCGAAAGTAATCAACCTGACAACATTGGAAGAATGGGGAGTACAATGTGGAAATGAAAAGAAAAGAAAAGAAAAGGGGGTGAGGTTAAGTCTTCTCTGGAAGATGGAAACAAGGAGGTCTAGAAGAATATATGGAGTGTAAATGTTCATGAGAAAGTGAAAAAGCTGGTATGGAGGGCAGCAAGTAAGGGCATACCCACTATGGAAAATTTTGCTCGTCGTAGCTTGATGTGAACCCTGTGTGCCCAAGATGTGGAGAGGCGAATGTAAGTGTGACTCAAATGGTGTTGGAATGCCCGGAGAGTCGTCTTCTTTGGCGCATCTCCCTTGTGAGGTTGGAACCTGACATTAACCCCCTCTTCTACCTTTCTTGAGTGGTGTAGAAATATCATGGGACAATGCAAACTGGAGAGATCGTGGGAACTGGTAATGATGGTAAGTTGGCAGGTTTGGAACCTAAGAAATTTGTTGGTAAACAGTTTGAGAGGAAAAGAGTGGATCTTGTATGTTTAGCTGATGTCAAAAAGAAAAGAAAAAAGGAAAGACGTAAATTGAGTATTACATACTCTTATATATTTGTTTTAAACAAGAATCACAAACGAAACAATTAATATTAATACTGAATGATTTACATTTTCATCACAATATCTCGATATTAAAGTATGTTAAAACAAATCAATAAGAGTATCTCTGATGGTCGTAGCTAGCGATTAGCTTGAAATTTATAAAAGTTTCAAGCTAATAGCTAGACTATTGGAGTGAAAATAATAAATTTGCTTGACAAATAGCTCCCAAAAGTTGTCAAGTAATGAAATGGCAAGTGCGACTTATTTAAATAGCAAGTTATTAGTTGCTAGCCATTGGAGCACAAATTAGCTAGAAAATGAAATAACATGAACTTTTACGTGGCATAACAAGTTAATTGTCAAATTATCTTGCCATTAGAGATGCTCTAATGTTATAGGTAGGTAGACCTTATTTGTATATAACTATAGCGTTATAAGGTACCTTAATATCACTATTCTTATAAAGGGTTTATTTTGTGTGTATGTGAAACAATAACGGACAGTGAGATTTAATTTGATCGCAAATATATTAGATACCTCTTCAGTACCAACTATAAATTTTAACCAGCTAAATTAATTGACACCTACAGTTTTTTGTTAAAAATTACATACTACAAATTATTAGATCGACTCTATATTTTGCTTCTTTTTACGCTATCTCTAATAAAGGATTCACACTCACAAATGGTCTTGGCACAATAGCACCTAGTTGATCGTGTAAATAAGGCAGGTTCGACAAGCATGGGATGACACAAGAACATACTTCCCTCTCAGTGTTGTGGTCTATGTATTGGTTACCTATTG
Organism: Spinacia oleracea; assembly: GCF_020520425.1. Classification (NCBI taxonomy): domain Eukaryota; kingdom Viridiplantae; phylum Streptophyta; class Magnoliopsida; order Caryophyllales; family Amaranthaceae; genus Spinacia; species Spinacia oleracea. The sequence goes on along the minus strand of NC_079491.1, from coordinate 27,705,180 downwards.
TTTGGGCTCCCAATTGATTCTCAATTGGGCCACTAAGTCCAAAGCCCAATGGCTCTAAACAAACAGCATCAAACCTACCAATGGCTAGTCAGCCATCCATCAAGGCCCAATGCCCAATAGCAATAAATGACCTATGGGCATTTATTATGCAAACACTATAAATAGGCCGCCAAGGCTCACACCTCAAGGTACGTCCAATTTATCGCCTTAAGACTACTCTTCTAGAGAACTTCTCTCTAGAATCCGAGCATCGTTCTTACTTAGGCATCGGAGGGGCTTTCCTCGGAAACACCCCCGAGGCTAGTGACTTTGCTCTTGTGCAGGTGAATTCGGACTCGACTCATTCAAGCAAGCAAGATCTTCAACACATACGAAAGGGCCTTCATTCGAAGCCCATTGTTTCCATCTTTACAACACCGGAACAATTTGGCGCCGTCTGTGGGGAAGAACACTTCAAAGCCTTTGAAAGACATTAACCACCTCTTTCTGCAAAATGGTTAATGATGTTATCAACAATAATGATGACGATATGATAGTGCGGTCAGATTCGGAATCTGACGAAGAAGAGCACCCTCAATCGATGGCGAGGTCACAGCCAAGCAGAGCTACGACCGCCACAAACGCAGGACCTCCGATTCCAACTAGGGAAGAGCTCACTGCGGCCATGACCATCATGCAAAACTTCCTCTTCAATGAGAAGCAGCAAGGATTGGCAAAAGACCGCAGAGAAGAGAGGAGGACCAGGCGAAGGCTGAACGAGCAGCCCAGTGTAGAGGTGTCCAGACCCGAACGAGAGCTCCTCCCCTTGACAGGAACACACCTGACGTCGAGATGGATGGAAAGCACGTGGGACACCCAAAAAAGGGCACAACAACAACCAGATTGGTTCGCAAAACCATCGCCTACTCCAACAGCTCTCCAAAGCGAATCGACTACTCGTAACACTCGGATCCGAAGCTCGGTGCTCAGCAGATTGAGGCCTTCGGTCCACTCAAGGTTAAGACCCTCAAGGTTACCCCCTGATCGGATTCAACGGATCCGCAGCTATCCCTCGAGGAAAGGTCACCTTGCCGGTCACAGTGGGCGAAGGCCAGGCAACAAAAACCCTTCGGGACGAATTTCTGGTGATGGACTGCGACTCCGTATACAACGTAATCATGGGAAGAACCATGATTCACAAGATGCAAGCAGTCCCCTCCACATACCATCAGCTGATGATATACGTCTCGGATGCAGGATTCGCCGAACGAATTAGAGGTGATCAAGAGGTCGCGAGAAGAACCTGCCACACCGCCGTCCGAAAGCCCAAACTAGGAGGCGGTTCGGAGGCGGAGAAAGATGCTCCAGGAGAGGAGAGTGAGGCAAAAAGGAGGAAAGCAGGCATGAGCAGCTTATCTCCCGCAGAGGTCGATGCCCGCCCCGAAACCCTGTCTCCTGAACCAGATCAGGAAATGGAGGATATCTTCCTCGAAGAAGGTTCAGACAGGAGCGTCCGAATAGGCAAGGGCCTAAGCTCGGGGCTCCGAATCGATTTGATCCAACTACTCAGGGATCACAAAGACATTTTTGCATGGTCAGCAGCAGATATGCCAGGGATAAATCCGAAGCTGATTTGTCACAAGCTGGACGTCAACGCTGAAGCTCGGCCAATCAAACAAAAGAAGAGGAATTACTCCTCGGAGAAAAATAGAGCCATCGCCGAAGAGGTGAAAAAGTTGCAGGAGGCCGGATTCATCCAGCCATGCATGTACCCAAAATGGTTGGCCAACGTGGTGATGGTCAAGAAAGCGAACGACTCTTGGCGAATGTGCGTGGATTTCACAGATCTGAACCGAGCCTGCCCCAAAGACTGCTATCCCCTGCCAAGGATAGATCAATTGGTTGACTCCACCAGCGGCCATGCGCTGCTCAGCTTCATGGATGCCTTTTCAGGCTACCACCAAGTGTTCATGCACCCCGACGACAGGGCAAAGACATCATTCATCACAAGCGCAGGAGTGTTCAACTACAAAATGATGCCTTTCGGCTTGAAAAATGCCGGCGCCACCTACCAGAGGCTAGTTGATCACGTCTTCGCCGACCACAAAGGGAGGAATGTCGAGGTCTACGTGGATGACTCCATCGTAAAAAGCATCAAGGAGGAAGACCATGTCAAAGACTTGGCAGAGACCTTCGGAAATCTGAGGAAATACAGCATGAAGCTGAACCCAAAAAAAATGCGTCTTCGGGGTGAAGTCAGGGAAGTTCCTCGGATTCATGGTGAGTGAAAGAGGAATCGATGCGAACCCGGACAAAGTCCAAGCGGCGTTGGATTTACCTGAGCCGAGGACCAAAAGAGACGTGCAGAGGCTAACCGGCAGGTTAGCCGCACTAACAAGGTTCATATCAAAAGCCTCGGACAAGGGAGCCCCCTTCTTCAAAGCACTAAAACCAAAGAGCCTCCCCGGGGGAGAAGCAGAACCAGTCAAGAAAAAGGGGGTCCCGAGGAAGGTGGATCCCGAACTGATATGGGAGCAGGAGCAAAAAGAGGCTTTCCAGCAACTCAGAGCCCACCTAGCTCAACTGCCGACGCTGGCCAGACCAAAGGAGGGGGAAACTTTGTACCTATATGTCGCAGTCAGCCCTGGAACCGTCAGCGCAGTGCTTCTTCGGGAAGAAGAGAAGAAACAACAGCCAATCTACTTCACCAGCCGAACACTCACAGGGGCCGAAACTCGGTACCCGCTCATCGAGAAAGTCGCATATGCAGTAGTGGTAGCTGCACGGAAACTGAGGCCATACTTCGACTCCCACCAGATCACAGTACTAACTGACCAACCGCTCGAGAAAGTGCTCGACAAAATAGAGAGGTCAGGAAGATTGGCTGCCTGGGCCTTCGAACTATCAGAGTTCGGCATTAAATATCAGTCGAGGACCGCCATCAAAGCACAGGCGTTGGCAGACTTCTTGGCCGAATGCTCATACCAGGAAATGCTGGATGACACGAAAAGCACTTGGGAGGTCTTCACTGACGGATCTTCCACAGTAAACGGCTCAGGAGCAGGAGTTGTACTAATCCCCCCAACGGGGAAAAGCATAGAGTATGCATTGAAGTTCGGCTTCAAAGCAACTAACAACGAGGCCGAATATGAGGCCGCAATCGCAGGGATAGAGCTTTGCTTATCCCTGGAGGCCGAGCATGTTTGCCTCAAAACTGATTCCCAGCTTGTAGCCAACCAGATCCGAGGGGAGTATGAGGCCAAGTGGCCCAGCATGACAGCTTACTTAGAAAAAATTAAATCCTTAACGTCAAAGTGAAGATCCTTTGAAGTCATTCTCATCCCCCGAGGACAAAACACGCAAGCAGACGCACTGTCAAAACTCGCAAGCTCAACACTCATCGACCTAAACAGGTCGGTCCACGTGGAAGTTCACCAAGAGAGAAGCATTGACTTGCTACCCACCACAGTATGCAGTTTACGTACCGAACCCAGCTGGATGGACGTAGTAGTCGCATACAAAGAAAGGGGAGAGCTTCCCGAAGATAAACTGCAGGCGAGAAAACTGAAAAGATTCAACAAGTGGTTCATCATCAGCGCCGAAGGAGAGCTCATGAGGAAATCATTCTCCGCTCCGCTGCTAAAATGTGTGGGTCCAACAGACGCTGACTACATCCTAAGAGAAATCCACCTCGGGATATGCGGAAACCACATCGGAGGCAGGACATTGGCACACAAAGCCCTTCGAGCCGGATACTGGTGGCCCACTATGGTTTCCGAGGCAAAGCAGATGGCAAGGAAATGCGAGAAATGCCAAAAGTTCGCACCAGCTATCCATCAACCAGCTCAAACCCTACAATCAACACTGTATCCCTTACCATTCGCACAGTGGGGGTTAGACATCATTGGTCCCTTCCCCTCAGCTACGAACCAGAAGAAGTGGTTGATTGTAGGAGTCGACTATTTTAGCAAATGGATCGAAGCTGAAGCTGTCTCCTCCATCACCGAACCTCAGGTCCGCAAGTTCATATGGCAGAACATCATCACAAGGTTCGGCATACCAAGACTGATGGTCTTCGACCACGGGAAACAGTTCGACAACACCCCGCTACAAAAATGGTGCAAACAGTTCGGCATACACCTAGCTTACTCGGCGGTTTGCCACCCACAAAGCAACGGACAAGCCGAAGCTGCTAACAAACTCATCCTCAACGCACTCAAGAAAAGAGTCGAGGATGACAAAAATAAATGGTTAGAAGAGCTACCCGGAACGCTATGGTCCCTTCGGACCACTGAGAAAGAAGCTACCGGGCAAACACCGTTCCACCTTGTATATGGATCCGAAGCTGTCATCCCTGTGGAAATCGGGACAGAAAGCTTGAGGATCCAGGCATACAACAGGTATGATGGGCTCCAAGGAGAAAGCAACAACCAACTTCTGTCCGAAGCTCTCGACCTACTAGACGAAGCTCGGAACGATGCGAGGACACTCAACGCAGCTTATTTGCAGAGGGTCAACAAGCATTACAACCGAAGAGTCAACGCTAGACCCCTAAAAGTCGGTGATCTAGTACTCAGGAACGTCGCCTCGGTTCAGAAAGGACGGATCCATGGCAAACTCTCAGCCACTTGGGAAGGACCATACATCATCCATTCCGAAAAAAGGCCAGGCACGTTTATGCTGAAACAGTTAGATGGAACAATCTTGAAGAACCATTGGAATACCGATGTTCTCAAGAAATATTTTGTATGATCTCTGTCTGTAAACCAAGTAAGTTGTTTAATGAGAAGAGGAAAGCCATTGGCACCATGTGTTTCATTAAACTTATCTCTATATTTATTGTCCCTTTAAATATACATGCAGCCTCGGATCTGATCAATCCGAGACTAAAAACAGGTTGACTTTGCCCATTCCTTGATAAAATGCAAGAAATGACCAAATCATACACTTCAGGGAATCGTCCAGAATCCTCGGATTCGCGATACCCAGATAAACCTTTTTCGCAACAAACAGTCGCTCGAATCAAGTTATAAAACTTCGGCTCAGATCCACGGATCGCCGAAGTCATAACTAAGAGGCAGACTAGCGATCTCTTGCCCAGGTTTTTGAACCACAAGAGATCGGAAGAACAATCCAGACCTCTGAGCAGATCGACGGATTTGAAGAGCTCGCAAAATTAAAGAGTCTCTTAGCAGATCTACGGATTTGAAGAACTCGCAAAATTAAAGAGTCTCTTAGCAGATCTACGGATTTGAAGAACTCGCAAAATTAAAGAGTCTCTTAGCAGATCTACGGATTTGAAGAACTCGCAAAATTAAAGAGTCTCTTAGCAGATCTACGGATTTGAAGAACTCGCAAAATTAAAGAGTCTCTTAGCAGATCTACGGATTTGAAGAACTCGCAAAATTAAGGAGTCTCTTAACAGATCTACGGATTTGAAGAACTCGCAAAATCAAAGGGTTTCTTAGCAAGTCTACAGAAAGAAGAGCTCGAAAATCTACGGATTCAAAGACTTAAAACTCCGGAAGTGCAAAAAAACTGAAAAGAGGCAGCCAAGTAACAAACATTCATTTTTATTCAATATTTGGGGGAAGTACAAATACATCAAACAGCTCGGTACATACCCGAGGACCCTCAAAAATTGAAAACAAAATGAAACAGTTAAAATCGGCAGCCATCAACAGACAATACCGGCCTACCGAAGTACTAAGAAAGCAAAAAGAAACAGTAAAACGCAGCGCCGAGGCAAAAGGGGGAAAAGCAAGCACACATTCGGAAGTCCTCAACTGGAACCGACCGACTCTGAAGAAGACGACTGCCCGAATCCCTAACTCTTGGGAGTCTCAGGAGCGGCCCCTAGGGGAGCATCCTTCGAAGAACCCCCAGCAGTAGTGTCACCTTCGGAATTCGCCTTCTGGGCCCGAGCCTCTGCAAGAGCAGCTTGGCGTTCAGCTTCAGCTTCGTCTCGATCAGCCTGGCACTCCACCAAGTGATCCTGGGCCCTCATCCAGAGAGGAACTTTCTCATTCCAAGGGAAATGAGGCATATGCTTCGCAAACATACGCCGAGCGCCCAGGATGCCATTCCAATACTGCTCTCTACACTAATCAGCAGTGTAGAGGTCAACTCGTTCTTGCTCCAACTTCCGAATGGCTGCATCCTTCTCTCGGATCTTCAGCTGGAGAACATGCACCTTATCAGCTTGGTTCTGAATTATTTCCCGATGCTTGACAAACTGATGTAGCCTCGCCTCCGCATCCTGGCTCTGCTTCTCGGCCGCCTCAAGTTTAGACGTCATCTCCTTGAGAAGTCCGTCTTTTTCTTCAAGTTCGCTCGCAAACTTGGCGGCCATTTCCTTCCTCTCCTTGTCGAAGGAAGCTATTTTTTCAGAATCCTCTTCGACTTGGAAGGTGAGCTTCCCAACTTCGGCCCCGATCTGCTCAGCTGAAGCTCTAGCCTCATGACTGTACTGAAGGTACAGTTGCTTGACCTCCACCAGCTCGGAGAAGAGCTGCCCAGCCTTCTGGTCCAAGATAGGAATATCACGAGCATAAGCCTCCTGATATCTCCTCAATTGTCTCTCCTCAACCGAGCTACACTCGGAAGCGAACGAGGACCAGAAAACAGCCTGGGAGCGAAGGAAAGATGAGAAAAAGTAGGAAAAACATAAAACAAAAAAACACAACTCAAAAGAGAAAATCCAGCACTTACCTCATTCAGATAGTACTGGGCCATCATAGCCGGGTTCCTCTCTTCAGCTCCAGGAACCCTCCACTGCGGGTTGGCCCGAAGAAGATTCTCCCGAGCAGCTTCGGGACCCACCAAAGATCCCACATGAGCCATGGGATTCTCCCCCAAAACCGGAGCCCTAGCATAGCGAGCCATCGCCTCCCTTACTTCCTCGGGAATCCGTTTCAGCGGAACATCCGAGCAAGGGTCAGCATGGATCAATCTATCCAGGGCCGAGGTCGAAGTAGAACCCAAGGTCGAGTGGCGCCTCTTCCTCGTCAGACCCTGTTCGGGCTGCTCCTCCTCAGCAGAGGGAACTTCCTTCTCAGCCTCGGGAACCTCAATATTAGGGCCTGTGAGGTCCACCATCTCCTTATCTGGAGTTCTCTCCCTTTCGAGAGGAACGTCAGCAGATTCCTTCTTCTGCTCGGCCACGATAGGGGCATCCGAGCCAGGAACAAGGTCGGCTTCAATCGCCTCCATCACCTTGGTGATATCCTGGACCTCGATCCCTAAAGCAGTAGGCGGCTTCAGCGGAGAGGGGATGGTATCTTCCTCAGCCAACGGTTGATCCACGGGCGGCGGCTCCGCAACCACCACACTCTTTAACTTCTGCCCTGGCAAGGGCATGAAGTGAAGGAGATTCTTGGGAGGAGGCATGTCTTCCGAAACCGTTTCCTACAAAACAAGCGTTCAAAGATCAGCTTCAAAAAAAAAAAAAGGGAAAGACGGACTACAAGAAACTCCAAGTCAGAGCAAATACCTTCTCCGAGGACTGAGAAGCCTTCGCCTTCTTCGGATGCGCGGAAGACCTCAGAAGAGTGCTACCCTTCCTTTTTCTTTGATCCTAAAAAGGGAGACCAAGGGTCAATAAATTTAAAAGAAGACAAAGGAAGAAATAAAGAAAAAAGGGTGAAGTACCCGGTTCCTAGATAAAGAGATATCTATCCGAGCCGGAGATGAAACCGAAGGAACGGCACGTGGCACAGCGTCAGTCCCAGGACCCTAAAAAGATGGTCCAGGACAAAGACGTTAGCCGACGGCCAACCAAAAAGAGAGACAAACAAAAAACTTCGGGATATAGAAACACTCACCAGATATGAGGTTGTCCTCAAATCAGGAAGCACGACCTTCACTGGAACAGCTTCGGGAGAGGAGGCAGAATCCCACGGATCAGCTCGAACTTCGGATATCCGAGCGACACCCGAAGGAGACAACACGTAATCCTTCAAGCGAGGATTACGAGGATTCTCTTTCCCGAACTTGTAATCAGGAGCCGAGTCGTGAATAGTCTTCAGATCCAAAGAGATGCCCAAAATCACAGGATCAAGGCAGCTAAAGCCGTACTCTGCAGAAACAAAACACAAAAACGAGTCAGTAAAACGAGACAAAAAGGAGGAGGACAAACTCACTGAAACACGGTCCCAGCGGAAAGACACCTACCCCTGTCAAAAATCCTGCTGAGACCGGCAACAGCAAGAATGTCCTCCCGCAAGATATAGTTGAGGTTCGGGAGCCAGCTAGACGGCAGTTTGTAGTTGTCCTCCCGAGCCAAAAACCACTGGAGGAGATCTACGTAGTGGTGATGGTTCCGATCCGGAGCAGCCACGCTTCCCATATCAGGATCAGGAGTCACAAACCACTTCGGAGGGCGATAAAAATTGGGATGCTTCGGATCCGTCGGCACGCGAACGAGCAACCACTCCGTCTTCCAATTATGGTCAGAACTGAGGTAAGGGTATGCCGTAATATAGTTCGGCTCCCCTTTTCTTCGGGACTTTTTGTTGATGATGGTCCACCAACCATACCCATCCCCCTTGGAAGCGTGATTGAAAGACAGATCGTGGAGATCCCGAAAAACGGCGACAGAGCAGGGAAAGTTAACAAAATCGCACACCCATCTAAATCCGATGATGTGCCTCATAGATTTGGGTGTAAGTTGGGCCAAACTGATGTTGTACGACACCAGGAGCTCGGAAATGAAGGGATCCAAGGGAAAACGGAGACCGTTCTCCAAGTGATGAGTATACACAGAGATGAACCCCCTCGGCGGATGAGTCACCCGAGGACGCTCCTGATCGGGAAGCTCGCACCAGTACCCCAAGGCGTGCTGGATTCCGTATAGCTCCTCGGCCCTCCGATGGTAGTTCCCCAGCTTCGCCTCCACCAACCAGTCACCACTGACCGATTTCTCCAACGGACCATCGATCTTAGTGGTCTCATGCAAGATCGGGGCATACTTGCCCTGCGGATCAGCTTCAGTCCAATGAACTGGAAACTCAGGTTAAGGACGGCGCACACCCGAAGAACCAGCTTTCTTACCAGAAGTTGCGCGTTCAGACACGCTAGACCCGCCAACAACATCATCTTTGGAAGCATCCCAACCAGTCGAACGCCTCTCCACCGGCCTCTCCAAAGGCCGACCCCTTGAAGTTTTCTGTACCCTTCCCGAAGGCACATTCTCCCTCTCACTAGAGGAGCCAACGACGAACTTACTTTTGCCCCTATTCTTTGCCATGGTCGCGAATTCTCGGTCTAGGGTTTAGATTGAGGAGTAGAAGGAAGAACGAAGAAGTAAGGAGAATTCAGAAACAAATTACCTTTTTCCGAAGCGGAATTCGCCGATAAAACGAACAACACAAGTTCCCGAAGTCTAAAGCTGGCCGAGTTTCGTAGATCTGAAGAAACTCAGAAACCGCGATCGCCGGGAAAAGAGAGGAAGTTTGTTTAAAAGAGAGAGAGAAAGTAAAGTTTGAAGGAAGTTTAGCGCCCGGTATTTATAGAAAAGGGAAGCGTATCAACTTCCTTTCGACCCACGATCTCCACGACACAATGCAAATCCCAACACTTGTCATCAATGCAAATCATCCATTTCCAAGAAAAAAGAGAGGGAACTTTTGGACTTCTGACAACTGGAAACCCACCCATTTAATTCTAAATGGACCGGGTCTGGGGGGCATGTTGTTTAGGCTCCCAATTGATTCTCAATTGGGCCACTAAGTCCAAAGCCCAATGGCTCTAAACAAACAGCATCAAACCTACCAATGGCTAGTCAGCCATCCATCAAGGCCCAAGGCCCAATAGCAATAAATGACCTATGGGCATTTATTATGCAAACACTATAAATAGGCCGCCAAGGCTCACACCTCAAGGTACGTCCAATTTATCGCCTTAAGACTACTCTTCTAGAGAACTTCTCTCTAGAATCCGAGCATCGTTCTTACTTAGGCATCGGAGGGGCTTTCCTCGGAAACACCCCCGAGGCTAGTGACTTTGCTCTTGTGCAGGTGAATTCGGACTCGACTCATTCAAGCAAGCAAGATCTTCAACACATACGAAAGGGCCTTCATTCGAAGCCCATTGTTTCCATCTTTACAACACCGGAACAATTTGGTGCCGTCTGTGGGGAAGAACACTTCAAAGCCTTTGAAAGACATTAACCACCTCTTTCTGCAAAATGGTTAATGATGTTATCAACAATAATGATGACGATATGATAGTGCGGTCAGATTCCGAATCTGACGAAGAGGAGCACCCTCAATCGATGGCGAGGTCACAGCCAAGCAGAGCTACGACCGCCACAAACGCAGGACCTCCGATTCCAACTAGGGAAGAGCTCACTGCGGCCATGACCATCATGCAAAACTTCCTCTTCAATGAGAAGCATCAAGGATTGGCAAAAGACCGCAGAGAAGAGAGGAGGACCAGGCGAAGGCTGAACGAGCATCCCAGTGTAGAGGTGTCCAGACCCGAACGAGAGCTCCTCCCCTTGACAGGAACACACCTGACGTCGAGATGGATGGAAAGCACGTGGGACACCCAAAAAAGGGCACAACAACAACCAGATTGGTTCGCAAAACCATCGCCTACTCCAACAGCTCTCCAAAGCGAATCGACTACTCGTAACACTCGGATCCGAAGCTCGGTGCTCAGCAGATTGAGGCCTTCGGTCCACTCAAGGTTAAGACCCTCGATCCATACGAGACTCGGGGTAGGGGAATCAAGCAGATCTGGCGAACGACCCGAGGTCAGTAGCCGAGAAAGAAGAAGAGACAGGAGGCATGACCGAACCCCTAGCCCCCATCGTACGCCCGAACATTCTAATCACAGAACCTCGGCGAACGAGGGCATCAGGGCTAAACTCGGGAAAAGAATCATGACTCCCACGTCATCCCCTTTCTCGGACGAGCTGATCAGGGAAGAGATACCAAAGGTAAGACTGCCAGCGCACCTGGCGTATAGCGGAATCACGGATCCAAGGGATCATGTCATCTCCTACGAGCAGCAAATGTTCTTGAGTCCCTACTCCGAAGCATGCTGGTGTAAATATTTCCCAACCACACTAACCGGAGTGGCGGGAGAATGGTTTAGATCGCTGCCGAAGGGATCGATCAAAAGCTGGAAGAAGCTGAAAAAGAGATTCTGCACACAGTTCGTGAGCAACAATCGCCCCGAGCGAACCACGGCAGAACTGACCTCAATCCAACAAGAGAAAGACGAAAGTCTAAGAGAGTTCATGGCCAGATTCATGAAGGAATCAACAAGCATACCAAACTTACAGCCAGATGTGGCCATCTTCGCCTTGAAACACGCGCTCCAGGAAGGGAAATTCCGTGATAAGCTCTCGATGAAAAACCCCTCCAAAATAGCCGACGTGCTCCAAATGGCTGATGCGTTCATCAGAACCGAAGAGTTCAACAAAGCCGCTGCAAGGTTGAAAGGATCGTCGGATCCGAGAGAAACAAAAAATACCCAGAGCAAGCCCGAGGGCGGCTCAAGGAAAGGGAAGGAGAAAGTAAGAGTTAGAGAGATGAGCCCGAAGAAAGACGGGAGAAGGGGTGAACTTCAACCCAGATACACTAACTACACTCCACTAACTCTGCCCCGAAAAGAAATCTTTAGCCTCAACAGAAATGATGAGAAGTGGAAACTACCTGGGAAGCTCAAGTCCAACCCAGCTCGGAGAAACAAGAACAAATGGTGCGAGTTTCATGATGACTTCGGTCACCACACCGAAGAATGCAACTCGCTGAAAGACAACATTGAGGACCTCGTTCGCCGAGGCTACCTGAAACAGTACTTGTTAGACCGAAGGGAGGAAAAAGAAAAGGCCGCGAGTGGAAAACAACACGAGCAACCCCAGAAAAGGGTCTACGAAGCAACAGGGCACAAGAAGAATGACATCCTAGTGGTGTTCGGGGGACAGAAGTCTGGCCAGGCCAACAAGAAACACCTAGGAGCTCTCTCCCATCGAGTCAACTTCAGCACAGTGGGAGACAACCAACCACACCCCCCAAACATGACCTTCACTGCCGATGATTGCTTCGGAGTCCAGTACAAACATGACGATCCTCTAGTCATTTCCATGGACCTCAATAACCACAACGTACACCGAGTGTTGGTCGACGGAGGAAGTGCCGTCAACATCATCTTCAGAAACTGCTTCGAGCAACTGATCCTCGAAGAATCAGAGGAAGCACTGACGAAAGTTAGTTACCCCCTGATCGGATTCAACGGATCCGCAGCTATCCCTCGAGGAAAGGTCACCTTGCCGGTCACTGTGGGCGAAGGCCAGGCAGCAAAAACCCTTCGGGACGAATTTCTGGTGATGGACTGCGACTCCGTATACAACGTAATCATGGGAAGAACCATGATTCACAAGATGCAAGCAGTCCCCTCCACATACCATCAGCTGATGATATACGTCTCGGATGCAGGATTCGCCGAACGAATTAGAGGTGATCAAGAGGTTGCGAGAAGAACCTGCCACACCGCCGTCCGAAAGCCCAAATTAGGAGACGGTTCGGAGGCGGAGAAAGATACTCCGGGAGAGGAGAGCGAGGCAAAAAGGAGGAAAGCAGGCATGAGCAGCTTATCTCCCGCAGAGGTCGATGCCCGCCCCGAAACCCTGTCTCCCGAACCAGATCAGGAAATGGAGGATATCTTCCTCGAGGAAGGTTCAGACAGGAGCGTCCGAATAGGCAAGGGCCTAAGCTCGGGGCTCCGAATCGATTTGATCCAACTACTCAGGGATCACAAAGACATTTTTGCATGGTCAGCAGCAGATATGCCAGGGATAAATCCGAAGCTGATTTGTCACAAGCTGGACGGTAACGCTGAAGCTCGGCCAATCAAACAAAAGAAGAGGAATTACTCCTCGGAGAAAAACAGAGCCATCGCCGAAGAGGTGAAAAAGTTGCAGGAGGCCGGATTCATCGAGCCATGCATGTACCCAAAATGGTTGGCCAACGTGGTGATGGTCAAGAAAGTGAACGGCTCTTGGCGAATGTGCGTGGATTTCACAGATCTGAACCGAGCCTGCCCCAAAGACTGCTATCCCCTGCCAAGGATAGATCAATTGGTTAACTCCACCAGCGGCCATGCACTGCTCAGCTTCATGGATGCCTTTTCAGGCTACCACCAAGTGTTCATGCACCCCGACGATAGGGCAAAGACAGCATTCATCACAAGCGCAGGAGTGTTCAACTACAAAATGATGCCTTTCGGCTTGAAAAATGCCGGCGCCACCTACCAGAGGCTAGTTGATCACGTCTTCGCCGACCAGAAAGGGAGGAATGTCAAGGTCTATGTGGATGACTCCATCGTAAAATGCATCAAGGAGGAAGACCATGTCAAAGACTTGGCAGAGACCTTCGGAAATCTGAGGAAATACAGCATGAAGCTGAACCCAAAAAAATGTGTCTTCGGGGTGAAGTCAGGGAAGTTCCTCGGATTCATGGTGAGTGAAAGAGGAATCGATGCGAACCCGGACAAAGTCCAACCGGCGTTGGATTTACCCGAGCCGAGGACCAAGAGAGACGTGCAGAGGCTAACCGGCAGGTTAGCCGCACTAACAAGGTTCATATCAAAAGCCTCGGACAAGGGAGCCCCCTTCTTCAAAGCACTAAAACCAAAGAGCCTCCCCGGGGGAGAAGCAGAACCAGTCAAGAAAAAGGGGGTCCCGAGGAAGGTGGATCCCGAACTGATATGGGAGCAGGAGCAAAAAGAGGCTTTTCAGCAACTCAGAGCCCACCTAGCTCAACTGCCGACACTGGCCAGACCAAAGGAGGGGGAAACCCTGTACCTATATGTCGCAGTCAGCCCCGGAACCGTCAGCGCAGTGCTTCTCCGGGAAGAAGAGAAGAAACAACAGCCAATCTACTTCACCAGCCGAACACTCACAGGGGCCGAAACTCGGTACCCGCTCATCGAGAAAGTTGCATATGCAGTGGTGGTAGCTGCACGAAAACTGAGGCCATACTTCGACTCCCACCAGATCACAGTACTAACTGACCAACAGCTCGAGAAAGTACTCGACAAAATAGAGAGGTCAGGAAGATTGGCTGCCTGGGCCTTCGAACTATCAGAGTTCGGCATCAAATATCAGCCGAGGACCGCCATCAAAGCACAGGCGTTGGCAGACTTCTTGGCCGAGTGCTCATACCAGGAAATGCTGGATGATACGAAAAGCACTTGGGAGGTCTTCACTGACGGATCTTCCACAGTAAACGGCTCAGGAGCAGGAGTTGTACTAATTCCCCCAACAGGGAAAAGCATAGAGTATGCATTGAAGTTCGGATTCAAAGCAACTAACAACGAAGCCGAATATGAGGCCGTAATCGCAGGGATAGAGCTTTGCTTATCCCTGGAAGCCGAGCATGTTTGCCTCAAAACTGATTCCCAGCTTGTAGCCAACCAGATCCGAGGGGAGTATGAGGCCAAATGGCCCAGCATGACAGCTTACTTAGCAAAAATTAAATCCTTAACGTCAAAGTTAAGATCCTTTGAAGTCATTCTCATCCCCCGAGGACAAAACATGCAAGCAGACGCACTGTCAAAACTCGCAAGCTCAACACTCATCGACCTAAACAGGTCAGTCCACGTGGAAGTTCACCAAGAGAGAAGCATCGACTTGCTACCCACCACAGTATGCAGTTTACGTACCGAACCCAGCTGGATGGACGCAGTAATTGCATACAAAGAAAGGGGAGAACTTCCCGAAGATAAGCTGCAGGCGAGAAAACTGAAAAGATTCAACAAGTGGTTCATCATCAGCGCCGAAGGAGAGCTCATGAGGAAATCATTCTCCTCTCCGCTGCTAAAATGTGTGGGTCCAACAGACGCTGACTACATCCTAAGAGAAATCCACCTCGGGATATGCGGAAACCACATCGGAGGCAGGACATTGGCACACAAAGCCCTTCGGGCCGGATACTGGTGGCCCACTATGGTTTTCGAGGCAAAGCAGATGGCAAGGAAATGCGAGAAATGCCAGAAGTTCGCACCAGCCATCCATCAACCAGCTCAAACCCTACAATCAACACTGTATCCCTTACCATTCGCACAGTGGGGGTTAGACATCTTTGGTCCCTTCCCCCCAGCTACGAACCAGAAGAAATGGTTGATTGTAGGAATCGACTATTTTAGCAAATGGATCGAAGCTGAAGCTGTCTCCTCCATCACCGAACCTCAGGTCCGCAAGTTCATATGGCAGAACATCATCACAAGGTTCGGCATACCAAGACTGATGGTCTTCGACCACGGGAAACAGTTCGACAACACCCTGCTACAAAAATGGTGCAAACAGTTCGGCATACACCTAGCTTACTCGGCGGTTTGCCACCCACAAAGCAACGGGCAAGCCGAAGCTGCTAACAAACTCATCCTCAACGCACTCAAGAAAAGAGTCGAGGATGACAAAAACAAATGGTTAGAAGAGCTACCCGGAACGCTATGGTCCCTTCGGACCACTGAGAAAGAAGCTACCGGGCAAACACCGTTCCACCTTGTATATGGATCCGAAGCTGTCATCCCTGTGGAAATCGAAACAGAAAGCTTGAGGATCCAGGCATACAACAGGTATGATGGGCTCCAAGGAGAAAGCAACAACCAACTTCTGTCCGAAGCTCTCGACCTACTAGACGAAGCTCGGAACGATGCGAGTACACTCAACGCAGCTTATTTGCAGAGGGTCAACAAGCATTACAACCGAAGAGTCACCGCTAGACCCCTAAAAGTCGGTGATCTAGTACTCAGGAACGCCGCCTCGGTTCAGAAAGGACGGATCCATGGCAAACTCTCAGCCACTTGGGAAGGACCATACATCATCCATTCCGAAAAAAGGCCAGGCACGTTTATGCTGAAACAGTTAGATGGAACAATCTTGAAGAACTATTGGAATACCGATGTTCTCAAGAAATATTTTGTATGATCTCTGTCTGTAAGCCAAGTAAGTTGTTTAATGAGAAAAGGAAAGCCGTTGGCACCATGTGTTTCATTAAACCTATCTCTATATTTATTGTCCCTTTATATATACATGCAGCCTCAGATCTGATCAATCCGAGACTAAAAACAGGTTGACTTTGCCCATTCCTTGATAAAATGCAAGAAATGACCAAATTATACACTTCAGGGAATCGTCCAGCATCCTCGGATTCGCGATACCCAGATAAACCTTGTTCGCAACAAACAGTCGCTCGAATCAAGTTATAAAACTTCGGCTCAGATCCACGGATCGCCGAAGTCATAACTAAGAGGCAGACTAGCGATCTCTTTCCCAGGTTTCCGAACCACAAGAGATCGGAAGAACAATCCAGACCTCTGAGCAGATCGACGGATTTGAAGAGTCTGGAAATTAAAGAGTCTCTTAGCAGATCTACGGATTTGAAGAACTCGCAAAATTAAAGAGTCTCTTAGCAGATCTACGGATTTGAAGAACTCGCAAAATTAAAGAGTCTCTTAGCAGATCTACGGATTTGAAGAACTCGCAAAATTAAAGAGTCTCTTAACAGATCTACGGATTTGAAGAACTCGCAAAATCAAAGGGGTTTTCTTAGCAAATCTACAGAAAGAAGAGCTCGAAAATCTACGGATTCAAAGACCTAAAACTCCGGAAGTGCAAAAAATTGAAAAGAGGCAGCCAAGTAACAAACATTCATTTTTCATTCAATATTTAGGGGAAGTACAAATACATCAAACAACTCGGTACATACCCGAGGACCCTCAAAAATTGAAAACAAAATGAAACAGTTAAAATCGGCAGCCATCAACAGACAATACCGGCCTACCGAAGTACTAAGAAAGCAAAAAGAAACAAGTACAACGCAGCGCCGAGGCAAAAGGGGGAAAGGCAAGCACACATTCGGAAGTCCTCAACTGGAACCGACCGACTCTGAAGAAGACGACTGCCCGAATCCCTAACTCTTGGGAGTCTCAGGAGCAGCCCCTAGGGGAGCATCCTTCGAAGAACCCCCAGCAGTAGTGTCACCTTCGGAATTCGCCTTCTGGGCCCGAGCCTCTACAAGAGCAGCTTGGCGTTCAGCTTCAGCTTCGTCTCGATCGGCCTGGCACTCCACCAAGTGATCCTGGGCCCTCATCCAGAGAGGAACTTTCTCATTCCAAGGGAAATGAGGCATATGCTTCGCAAACATGCGCCGATCACCCAGGATGCCATTCCAATACTGCTCTCTACACTGATCAGCAGTGTAGAGGTTAACTCGTTCTTGCTCCAACTTCCGAATGGCCGCATCCTTCTCTCGGATCTTCAGCTGGAGAACAGG
Source organism: Spinacia oleracea (assembly GCF_020520425.1). Classification (NCBI taxonomy): domain Eukaryota; kingdom Viridiplantae; phylum Streptophyta; class Magnoliopsida; order Caryophyllales; family Amaranthaceae; genus Spinacia; species Spinacia oleracea. Next base: position 27,687,913 of record NC_079491.1, on the reverse strand, counting down.
CACCTTGTCAGCTTGATTCTGAATAATCTCCCGATGCTTGACAAACTGCTGAAGCCTCGCCTCCGCTTCCTGGCTCTGCTTAACGGCCGCCTCAAATTTAGACGTCATCTCCTTGAGAAGACTGTCTTTTTCTTCAAGTTCGCTCGCAAACTTGGCGGCCATATCTTTCCTCTCCTTGTCGAAGGAAGCTATTTTTTCAGCATCCTCTTCGACTTGGAAGGTGAGCTTCCCAACTTCGACCCCGATCTGCTCAGCTGAAGCTCTAGCCTCACGACTGTACTGAAGGTACAGTTGCTTGACCTCCACCAACTCGGAGAAGAGCTGCCCAGCCTTCTGGTCCAAAATAGGAATATCACGAGCATAAGCCTCCTGATATCTCCTCAGTTGTCTCTCCTCAACCGAGCTACACTCGGAAGCGAACGAGGACCAGAAAACAGCCTGGGAGCGAAGGAAAGATGAGAAAAAGTAGAAAAAACGTAAAACGAACAACACAAGTTCCCGAAGTCTAAAGCTGGCCGAATTTCGTAGATCTGAAGAAACTCAAAAACCGCGATCGCCGGGAAAAGAGAGGAAGTTTGTTTAAAAGAGAGAGAAAGTAAAGTTTGAAGGAAGTCTAGCGCCCGGTATTTATAGAAAAGGGAAGCGTATCAACTTCCTTTCGACCCACGATCTCCACGACACAATGCAAATCCCAACACTTGTCATCAATGCAAATCATCCCTTTCCAAAAAAAAAAAGGGAACTTTTGGACTTCTGACAACTGGAAACCCACCCATTTAATTCTAAATGGACCGGGTCTGGGGGGCATGTTGTTTGGGCTCCCAATTGATTCTCAATTGGGCCACTAAGTCCAAAGCCCAATGGCTCTAAACAAACAGCATCAAACCTACCATTGGCTAGTCAGCCATCCATCAAGGCCCAAGGCCCAATAGCAATAAATGACCTATGGGCATTTATTATGCAAACACTATAAATAGGCCGCCAAGGCTCACACCTCAAGGTACGTCCAATTTATCGCCTTAAGACTACTCTTCTAGAGAACTTCTCTCTAGAATCCGAGCATCGTTCTTACTTAGGCATCGGAGGGGCTTTCCTCGGAAACACCCCCGAGGCTAGTGACTTTGCTCTTGTGCAGGTGAATTCGGACTCGACTCATTCAAGCAAGCAAGATCTTCAACACATACGAAAGGGCCTTCATTCGAAGCCCATTGTTTCCATCTTTACAACACTGGAACACCTATGAAATATTTCTAATGGTCTATAAAGACCTAAGTGCTTTAGTAGTTTGTAGTATGTAGTTTGTAAAATATTTTCTTTATGCAAATTCCAGCCTATTTTAAAAAAAAACATGTACGTAGTCCTAGTATATGGTAGGAGTACTACGTAGTATGAGATAATTAAACAAGATATAATCAATTTGGGTGATTTAAACAATATTTAGTATGTTTTAAGATTTAAAGAGTAGTACAAGTTATGGAGTTATATGAGTGTTATAAAGCAAGGGGTTTGCCCCTTCCAAAAAAAAAAAAAAAAAAAGCAAGGGTTTGCACAAATTCTTATTTACATGTGGTGTACAATAAATATTGTACTCCCTCCATCCTAAATTAGTCATTATACTTACATTTACACAAAGTTTTAGCTGATAAGTGGTTGTTTGGTTATCAATTGTTATATTTATTGAATAAGTAGATGTGATAAGAGTTAGTGAGATATTTTTTAAATTGAATGAGAGAGGGTGTGACGACAAAAAAAGTTAGTGGAAAGAGAGAAACAATATAATAATGATTTTCCATGAAATACCCCTGAGGTTTGCAATAATGCACCAAATACACCCGCGTATTTCGAATCACATAATATACCCCTATTTTTGCCTAAGTTTGCACCAAATATCCCTTATCTGACATTCCGTTAGTCCTTCGTTAAGTCATATTTATAATTCACAGTATACCCCTCTTTTTAAACTTATTGCACAATATACGCCTATTTGTGAACTAGTTGCACCAAATACCCAAAATGCAGGAATTTGAACTTAACGGCTAGTTTTATTAAACCTAGGAATCAAAATATAGCCGTTATGTTCTTGCTGCTAGCTTATAAATTGAAAGAATGAAGTAATGAAGCTATGAGGGCGTGGGGTTTTCATTTTTATGTAATCCACCAATCACCCCTCTTATACGAATTAGTTAAAGAATGGAGTTTCAAGGTATCACTATACAATTATACAAGTGCAAAAAAATGAATCTCGTAGTTTTTGCAAAAGCTTAGTAATAATTAAGAAAATGATGGATTTCAAAGAGTATTTGACTCGCTTGTTATCACAAAGACTCATCAACCAAACAATTAAAACAACCCGTATAAGCATGGAAGCCTAAGCATCTTGTTGTACTCTTTCTCAAATGTAATATCATCCTGGACAACCGTTGAAAGAACTACAATGGTGCTGAAAGTAATCATAATACATTGACACGTACACAACCCCGCTATAATTTCTCACTATACCAGCTTTGTTCATAAAATCTTACCACAAAAAACTTTATTCAGTTCCTTTGCTTTCAAAGTCTGATCACAACTCCATTTTCTCAAAAAGAAAAATCCAACCATTGACAACTAGCTCCTAGCAACTTGAACTATTATTGCATACATCACGAACCACACCAGACCTATCTCAAATATGAAACTGATAAATTACAATGCGCCTTTTATAGCTAAAGCTAAAGTGGGATTAGTCGGATAACTCCCTCTAGCTCCTTTTAGCATTGGAGCTAGTAGCCTTCAACGACCCTCTCACTAAAATAGAAGGTGCCACCCTCGTGTCCATACTCAAAACCTCCTCAATTGATAGTGCATCTATTCCCCTCAGAGAAGAATAATCAGAGCCATCATCAGAATCTGAATTCAATCGGCTAATCGTACACCCGGAGGCGCATTTTCACAAACACTTAGTGTTCATTCTCCGCCGAACAAAGTCTATGCACCGCCTTCTCCCCAAATGGCTCAATATCAAACTGAGCATCAAACACGACATCATTAACAGTAAGAACTGGAACTATGATTTAATTTTGAAATATACAGTAGAATTTCTGTTGTTGTGCTTCTGTGCTTGTACGACTTCAAAAACCGGTTAAGTACTCATCAAACCACCGGAAAACACTAACAAAGAACGCCACAATAGCAAACCCCAAAAGAATATGAGTAAGATAAAAATTACGAGCAATGTATTGAAGAATTCGTCAGTAAAAAATCTGTGTATCCCAAATTTCGCCATTTTCTTGTGAAATTTCTCCTTTTTGAAGAGATAGAGAAAGGTCGACGAAGCCAATATTTAGGAGCTTCATGGCGGCGAGGGCGGAGATCCAGCGCAATTGAGAAGGGGAACTTTCGAGAGTTTGGAAGAACCCGTCGCCGGAAATGGAGGAAATGGATCGGAGAGTTGACCGGGAGGGTGCAACCGAAGAAGTCGAACACTGGGCCTAGGTTAGCGAGGGTAGCGGGGGCGAAGGTGGTGACGGCGGTGAGGCGTAGTGTTGGTTCAGTGGGGAGGGTTGGGTGGGTTGAGTGGGAGGAGAGAGAAAGGTTGCAGATGAATGGGGATTTAAGTGAAAAACAACAATATGGGCAAAAACGTAAACTCCTGCTAACGGAGACTTAACGGACATTAAGTCCAAGAGAATTTGGTGAAAAGTACGGAAAAATAGGGGTATATTATGTGATTTAAAACACGCGGGTGTATTTGGTGCATTTTGTTAAATTTCAGGGCCATTTCATGAAAAAACCGATATAATAAGTGTGGAGTCATTCCTAATTTAGAAGCGTAACAACTAATCTGGGACGGAGTGAGTATATCGAAGTAAAAGTTAAGTCTAGATGATTAAAGGTAATCCTTAGCCCAACCTGGGAGCGGACAACTAATGCGTTCCACTTATTGAATTGAACAGGGTTCTATGGTCGGCCCGTGACCCCTGGATGCCGAAGGCGTCCTTGGGGTGATCTCGTAGTTCCTACGGGGTGGAGACGATGGGGCTCCCATTTCGAGTCAAGAGAAAGCTGGAAAAAAAAAAATCATTCATATCCATTATTTCGGACTTCCTTAGGAAGTTCCTTAGTAACATCCATCTCAATCAGAAGTCTTGCAAAGGAAATACACTTACCACAGAACATGCATGACAATAGGAAAAATACCACAAAAGGTCTTGCATATATATACTGGGATTCATATTGTTTCGGTAGATAAAATGAACCATGTCACTAGATTGAAACCCCTTTCACGTTAAATACCCTAATTATAGTACTAGACACTTTAAGAATGCATGGGGGATAGAGAACGGGTGAGAATCCCTCCAATTGTCTATTAGCGGGTATTGAACCTCAATCTTTACATTAACTTGGTAAATTGACTGATTAGCTAATAGATACAACTATACGTACGTAGTATGAATTTGAATTAATAGAAGGTGGTCCATTGTATATTATTTATTTATTAATGAACATTCAATAAATATTTTGGGGTGAATTACGTGTCCAAGTTTGCCTTTTTAAACTTGTAATCTAATCAACACAAAAAAATAGTCCGTACTTTCAAGTAGTTACGTTGGTAGACTAGTAGTCTAGTCGTAGTTTTCAACTTTTCATAGTAATTCTTTGCGACTCTTTCCTCCGGACAGTTGTGGAACCAAGCACCGGCCACAATGTCGAATGCTGATAGTACCCCAAACTGTTTTTATGTTGTAGTGTTAATTGTATATGAGATCGAATAGGACCATCTACATTAATTGAGATGTCGAGATGTATCAAAATGTGCATCTCTAATTTGAGGGTTCCAAGTTTTATGGTTTACTATCAACTATGACTCTACGAGTCATGAGTAGACCTCGTAAAATTGACATGTGCGGATGTAAATGATATCCGATTTGGCCCCATAAAGGACTTAACCAAAGCTTAAGTCATGTCTAACAATTAGCGTTTAACTATTGGTTGTTACCGACTTATCAGTTATCAGTTTGTGTTAGATGTTAGTTGATTGTATTAGGTATTTAATTGGTTTGACTAATTTATTGTATTAGCTATTTGCATATATTTGTTTTGTAAACAATAAGGCCATTAGCATACTTGGGGAACTTATGAGCAACTTTAGGGCAAAGTAGTCATTTAATTTCCCTCAAACATCACACACCCACTACAACAAAAACATTAATTAACAGCACCTATTTAATAGCGTTTATCAAAAAGCGCTATTATTTGAATGAATTAACAACACTTTATTTTACACTGCTGTTATTGAAAGCAATCTTAATTTCCACTAAATATAATACAACGCTTTTCTGTAAATGATGTTAGCCTGTTATTAGTATTTATCAAAAGTTTTATGAAATCATGCATAAAAACAATCATCGCTTTTCTTTAACTAAAACCAAAAGCACTCCACCGCTAAAACCAAAACCCTTCCCACCTTCTACGACTTCTACCTCTTCCTTCCTTCTCCCACCACGATTTACACGGTTAAGGATCTGTTCCCAATTGAATTCCAGAGTTTAATTCCAATCCGAATTCAAAAGTTTAATCCCAATCCAACTCGACTCATCCAACTCGACTCAAAGCGAAATTTCTCAAATCCAAATTTACAGATTTCACTTCAATCTAAATCCAGATATTTTCGTATTTATCTTCTTCTCCAGCGATTGTTTCTCGGCGGAGATTAATATCTGGCGAACATTTTTCCCGGCTTCTTGTGGTTGAATTATCAATTGTGAGTTTGAATTATCAATTGTTTAAGGTTTCTTACTGTTCTTTGTTAGGGTTTGTGTTTTGCTGTTTTCCCCCAACTTTTATTTGTTCGATTTAGGGTTTGAACTAATTTTTACTTGATTAAATTCTCAAATTATGTTCATTCTTGTTGATTAGGGTTTCCCACCATTACCGATTTAGGAGTTTGTTCAGCATCTAACACCTTCTCAATCGAGTGTCCTGCACAAGGTAAGAATTACGTTTCAGAGCTTCCATTTTTATGCGACTACTGCATTCTTGTAAATGCTGATTAGATTTTTTTCCCCCTTTTTCTTTTGCCTGTGATGCTAAATTTAGGAAAGCATGTTAATTAATTCGTATTTTTCTTTGGTATTTCTTGATTAAAAAAACAGTCTTGAACTAAGATTCATGGAAGAAATTGGGGAAAACAATAAGATTGAGTACTGCTTTGAATCAATAGATTATGATTGTCGATTCATCGAATGATTACTTAAATTGATTTTAATTGTTTGATGGTATTTTTATTTATCTTGTCTCACTAGCATATGTAATTTCTAAGCTTATATGTGCAACTGAATTATGACTTATTGAGGTGCAGACTTTCTAAGCTTATATGTGCAACTGAATTTGATTATTGTATCTAATGACTTATAATACTTAAAAGACTAATATGTGCAACTGGATTAGGATATTGTACTCTGTGACTTATATGACCTCATACATGCTAATGAATATGCTAATTGAAACTAGATACTGCAGAATCGAACTGAAATGATCCAAATAGGACAAATTAAGTGCAATGCACCTGCTACACACAACAACAACAACAAGGCCAAACACAGCAAATATGGAAGAATTCTTTAGTTTTCTTTAGTTGTCAGACATGGATACCTGAGTCCAAGTAACATAGTATAAAATAGTTTGTGGCTTTGAGCACAAGGGTAAATAGAGGTTGAAGTGAGTGGCTGCAGTTTGTCAACCATTTCAACGTGTCTTATTCATATACTGATGCTAGACTGTACAGTTTGGGTGGTGGGTGGAGGGGAAAGCCATTTTTCAAGAGTCCTGGAGTAGTTTGCTAGTATTTACGCTGTCATATCTGCTTACCTTTGAATCACTAGTGGAAAAAGGGTCATTTGCATCGCACTTTTAAGCACATTTGCATCGCACATTGTGCGTGGCAAAAGATCTCGATGCAAATGACTTTTAGTCATTTGCATCGCACAAAAGTGCGATGCAAATGACCCTTATTTGCGTCGCATATTAAGAAAATGTGCGTGGCAAATGACTTTTCAGGCACCATGTTGAAAAGTCATTTGCCACGCACATTAGCTTAAAGTGCGTGGCAAATGACTTTCAGGCGCCAAAAAAAAAGTCATTTGCCACGCACAATAGCTTAATGTGCGACGCAAATGACAATTTGAGCGCCAAAAAATTAAGTCATTTGCCTCGCACATTAAGCTAACGTGCGTGGCAAATGACTTATTTTTTGTTTTTTTTTAAATTGGTTTTTTAATATTTTATTGGAAATTCCGACATGGTCGTCTTTGAAAGTAGACGCTTCCCAATACCGGGAATACATATATAAATAATACCTGTCACAATAGTTTACAACGTAATTAACGTTCCCAATAAAAGGCAATTAAATTCGTCATAGATCAACCAACATGTTACAAAACAAACATAAAATTACTACAACAAAGGTATCTAGCTAGAGATCGAGTTCATATTACAAATTAAGCTAAAAGTCGACATTGTTCATGAAGTAATCTGCCCAAAAATCTTTCACCTCATTAATCTCCTCCGGTGAATAAGGCAATGTTCTTGAAAAATCCTAAAAAAATGTAAATAATTCAATTTATCAACGATCGATCAATATAATAGTTTTGTATACTTCAATTTATTATATAAAGTACGTAGTTTATGAGAACATACCTTAGTAAGATCTTGACTATGGTGGACGAGATCATTTCCGGGCACATGAATCCAATAGTATTGGAGTGACAATCATCGTGAAAACACAACTCACTCAAAGCCCTATAATATATAGTGTAATAAGAACGTTAAGACAATCATAAAAATCAAATTTAGGTAACTCACATAATAAAAACTTGTATTATCGATATATTTAGCCATGCTCCCGAGATCAAAACTTGTAAAAACTGACCAGTTCTGTGCACTGATCTGCACAGCTCAGTTCAGAACTGTGCAGATCAATGCACAGAACTGGCCCCACTTCACACAACAAGAGACATGGAATAAACACGTTATGGCTGAGCATAAGTTCCAACGAGTGTACGCTCCTTCCCACTTGCACCTCTGGGATCCCAACACTTGATTGTTTTATCCCAACTACCAGATATTAATTGCCCTGAAATATTGCAAAGTTGAAGTCAGTTAATAGCACAAGCTCCAACAGAAAATAGAGAAATGAATTGCCAATGAAACACAAGTAAAACGTTCTGGCATCAACTTTGAAAATCTCCATTACTCCAAAACAAATCAATTTCTCATCCCCAGTCAACATACGATTTCAAGTTACTAAATGCAAACACAATGTTCTATTATGACTCAAATAAGAGCTAAATAACTTTAAAGATTCAGAGCATTACTATATCAAGCCAAGTTTTTTTAACAAAGTGGCCATTATGTAATATTTCATTTTTAGGCCTGTGGTAACTGATACCAATAACTAAACTAAAATAGATAACAACACACCATTAAGCTATATTTCTTTGTTCTATCAAAACACCACCAAAATCTTACTCACTTAAGGACCCATACAGAGCGGCATTCAATGTTAACTGCTGACAAATCATGAGTTCGTGACTCCATTAAACTCACCCCTACGTTGAAACCTAGTCTGCTGAGCCAAGAACCATTACTAAGTATGCAACATCCTCACCAAGAAGCTCAAAAAAACCAGTTACTTGGAATCTTGGATACAACCCAGCTCATGGTCATTTAAGTTGAAAACTTCGAACTATTCCAGAAGGTTTCTTTACATGATTGCTTACTAGCAAGAGAATAAACAATGGGAAGTCTGAACTATTATCACATTTCAGCATACCTGTTGTATAAGAGTACTCCACACAACGTACATGTGCTTCATGCTTTCCCAACACATCCTCTTCCCATAGTTAAAAACCAGCCTGAAAACCAAACATAAATATTCCACATCAGTCCAATTGTCCAATTCTACTTTAAACTTCCATTTCCCCTTGTCTATATGAAAATAAGGATACAAACTATTGAATACGTGACTGGGGCAAGTAGAGTGAACATTATCAAGTAGCAAGTAAATCTAGCCATTTACTCACACTAGTCAAGATTTAAGAAAGAGTATACTAAATATACTCTCAAGTCTCAGCAACTCAACACTATCCATAGCAACCAAAATATTCAAATGGAACCTGCACTCTTTCTAATGATTGAAAGGTAAAATCATGGTAAACCAAGCACCAAAAAAAGTGAGCAACAAACAATCGCAAAAATAGAGTTTAAAAACACCCTTAAAAATGCAGAACTATAAACCTGACACAATGAATGGCAAGACTGCAGGAAAGGAAAGAGAAGAAATGCATTATTGTCCTAACTTGACAGCAACATAACACCAATTGCATACAAATACTGACGAATGAACTCTATAAGATTCCAGGTAATCACTTTATATACATGCTTATATAATCTCAAACGGGAAATTAAGAAAACCCGAGTATCTAGTCAAGCCACATTCCTGGTACACTCCAAACTAGAATTAAATGACAAACACCCAAATCCCTAATCCTGGAATGAACCAACAAGCAAACAGTTTCCATAAGAAGCATTTCATTACCTAAAGCTTCCATTTCATCACCTCCAAAACTTTATTTCAAAAGCATCGGATGAAAACCCCAAATCAAACAGCAAAATGCACCCAATTAAAATATAATTCAACTAAAATTCAACAAAACCTACAACTAAAATTCAACAAAACCTAAATCCTAAAATGTACCGAATTAAAATTCAACAAATAATATCAACCATTAAAATTCAATTATAATGCATAATTAAAATTCAATTATAATGTCCACAATTAAAATTAAAATACACAATTAAAATTCAATAAATATCAAAACTAAAATTCAATACCTAAGAGAGGAGAGACGACAATGAACAAGGGCGGCTGAGTGGGCGGCGGCGTGGGCGGCTGCCGTGCCGTGGACGACTTCCTTGGCCGTGGGCGGCGGCTCTAAAAAGGGAGCAGGGCAGGAATCAGTGAAGCGGTAAAGTAGCGAAGCAGCGAAGGAACGGCGGAAGGCAACGACGGAAGGCGGCAGTGAAGCAACGACGGCAGTGAACAGGGTGAAGCCGCCGGTGAGAACAAAGAAGCTAGTGTTGGTGTTGGTTTCGTTTGGGAGGGAAGCAGTGTTTGTCGAGAAATTAACCTAAGTCAGAATGAAGTTCCTAAGCAACTAAGCTAGTGAGCGCGAATTCGAAAAAAAAAAAATCAAAACCAGTGCATCGCAGATTTATAATTCTGCGTGGCAAATGACTCTAGGAGCACCCTAGAGTCATTTGCCACGCAGAATTATAAATCTGCGATGCACTTAATTGAGTAATTTGCGTCGCAGATTTATAATTCTGCGTGGAAAATGACTCTAGGATGCTCCTAGAGTCATTTGCCACGCAGAATTATAAATCTGCGACGCAAATTACAAAATTTTATGCTAAAATTTGTTATTTGCTTCGCATGTTCAGAATGGCGTGGCAAATGCGGGGATGCAAATAAGCCTTTTTCCACTAGTGAATGATTTGATAACTCGAATTGCCTCGACTATGAAGATAAATTTCTGTGCTTATTAGTTGAAATTCCCTACATTTTTTAGCTGTTTTTGTAAGAAATAAATTAAAGTTTGCAAATTTGTCTGGTTAGAGTATCACACTTGTTTGTTTTCTCCCTTTTATATTTTATCTCTGTTCCCTCATGTCCGGATTTGGATGTGATATTTACCTTTTATGCTAGTTTGTAATTGTGTTTGATTAAAAATGTGAAAAATGCTGCACTATTCTGACAAAACTAGAATACTATGTATTAAATCTGCAGGAAAAAGAAATTGGAGATTCAAGTGAAGCAGACTAGCAGAGTATGAGAAGGCTAACAACAGAAATGATGATGATGATGAAGATGAAGATGAAGATGAAGAGGATTCCACAAGAATCTGCACTCCTATTCGCTTGATAAAGCGCCGATAACTGACTAACTGGAGAATCAGATGACTATGGAGCTATTGGGTGATCTTTGTTTTATCCGGCGGATGCTTATCTTCATTGAGTGAGGTGTGACGTTTGTGTTTTTTTTCTGTCTTTTAACTTCCTTCAAAATACATACTTGCTGCTGCATTTCCATGTAGTTCAACTTCTAGGTATATGGTCCATTTCTACCTGCTTTGAGTTAACATTAGTGACGGTAATCTAGAAACAACCCATTGCTGAATTATTATACTTCTACGTAAGTACAAGTCGTTAAGCATAAGCGTCAACCCTTCTCAAAAGAGATGCAGAAACGAACCATCAACTAAAGCTCCGTTTGGATCTCTTTAGCATCTGAAATTGTTACAGACGTAGTACTATTTGTTACGGAATATACAAGCAATATGCAAGACTAAATTTTGTTTTACTACTAACCAATAACAATCACTCCTTGTTGAGGCTGGGTCTTGGGGCTTCAAGTTATAATTTTTTAAATACAAGCGTTCATTTCCATTTCGAGTTCAATAGTTTGTTTTCTTACCGTTGAACTATATTTATGAGTTCCTTTCCATTTGAAAATACAGCAGGGTTTTCCAGATGAAGTATGACTTTAAGTGACTTGTTTTTTAAGTGAAAACTTCAGAGAGAAATACACACTCCTTCAGTTCATTTCTCATATGAATTCTGTTGTTCATTAGTAGGAAATGCAGGAGGTACAGCCTGTGCACCAGGAATTCTCTATTGTTCATTAGTAGGCAACACATTAGATGGTTTACCCCCTGCAGATGATGGCGTTCTTTTCTGATTACAATTATTGATTTCTTTATCCAATTCTGCAGACAAAACATCTAGCTGATCTCAGATTATATACTCTGATTCAACACTAAAGTATAGATGTATAATATATGTTGTCTTATAGTGTGCAGACGCAGCTTCTAGTTGAGCTAAACTCCCATTTCTGGCACTGGAACTAAGTCTCTGTAAATTATAGATGTATAATATATGTTGGTTTTGTTTGCAGAGCACTTTTAAACTGAACAAGGATTATTGAAGAAAATTAAAATGAGCACCAAGTGGATACGGATACAAGTATGTCCTATGATTTATGTTTATTGCAATTTTTATTTATTTTTTAAAGTATTCGAAAGTAATTGATTGTATTTTGCCTGTGTAGTGTCCTCGGCAAAAGAATGTCATGGATTCTGGATATTATGTCATGAGATACATGAAAGAGATCATCGACCATAAGCGAACTCGAATATTTGAAGATGTATGTATTTTTCTTTGTTCAATTAAGGCTAGGCATTATTATATGCATTGTCACTAATTATGTTAATTTTCTCATTTTGTAGTACTTTCATGATTGTAATGTTCCGAATTATGATCAAGGACAAATTGATGAAGTCAGAGCTCAATGGACGCGTCATGTTCTTCTCGTGTGAATATTGTGATGTATTAATTATGTTTTTCGAGTAGAATTTCTCTAGAACGTTTTAATTTAATTTTATTGGTTTGAAATTAAAAGAAGTACTGTATGACAAGGATGCTTCTTTCTGTTTTCTAGTGTGTTTTAATTCTACTGTGTATTTAGGCATATATGATTTTAAGTTATGTACGAGACATCGAGACGTTTATTTGATATGATAGAAATGAAGTTGGATTATATATATATATTCAATTTGATTTGTAGGTTATAAAATATTTTTATATTTTATTACAGGTATTTAATAATTAAAAATTAAAATTTAAAAAAAGCCCGACAAAATTTTTAAAATGCACTTAAACAACAGCGCTTTTTAGTTACACGCTATTAATTAATTTAAATTAAATTAATCATAAACTTTCCCGCCATACTGAAGCTTTAATAGCGCTTATATATTGAATGCTACTAAATGAAGAAAAAATGACAACGCTTTTTAAAAGCGCTGTCATTCTTTTAACAGCGCTGCTAATTAACAGCGCTTTAAAAGCGTTGTCATTCAATGAAAAAAGCGCTATTAAATGCTTATTTTGTTGTAGTGACCTCTCTCACCAAACCCTTCATTTCACTTGCTTTTTCAAAAATTAGTTTTTTTTTTTTATTCAAATCTCAATTACAACGTTCTCTCATTTACCAAGTACTCAAATTAGATGTTTGATCAACTAGTCAAACCTCTGTTTTTTTGGGGTTCTATATTAGCAATGTTGAACAATGCTACATTAGGACCCCTTCTTGCCTTTCTTACAAGTGTAAACACCAAAAAGAGTTGAATAAAAGAGGTTCTCTTTTACACAGTTTGTCAAATTAATGAGTGCAATTTCACGTCACCCGTTAAACCGAAGTTTTTTGTGACGTACTCAAGGTCGCCTCCAATTTCTTATGTGAAAGAGGTGCATCAAACTTCGTTTCAAGAAGCAATCTTTGAAAGGAAAGATACTTGTAAGTCTAGGTTATCATGCATCAATATTAGCGGGGATGTTCCTCCCCTCCATACCTCTAAGTAAAAGGTGAAGTCAAAGTTCTCCTTGTAGGCAGGGGCGGATCCAATGTGCACCAAGGGTAGACATTTGCATACCCTGTTTGGGGAGATAACACAACTTATAAGCTCTCTTATATAAAAACGCTATCTCAGCCTGCTGGTAAATGGAGTTGCAGAGGCTTACAACAGATCCGTGTTCGATTCCTTAGTGTGACTGTTTTGGCTTTTCATTTTTGTTCCAGCATTAATTACCTTCCCAATCACTTTTCTTTATTATATTCTATAAAAGTTGTTTCACACGTAGTAAAATTATTACTCCGTAATTTTTACTGAAGGAATATAACAATTAGTATAATCATTTTTTTAAAACTAAGTTTTGTTCTTTATTCAAATAAAACTCAATGGTTTTTTGAGTATTTCTTCAATGCGTATTAAAATAATAATAATGATAATAATAAATTATTTAATTTTAGACTAAATCGTGGTCATATTTTGCATACCCTACACAAAAATCCTGGATTTGCCACTGCTTGTAGGCATGTTGATCCGTGATTACTAGCGATTCTAGTGATTTCAATTTTATGCTCTCTAGGAATGGACTGAACTTATGTACGTAATTGTCTAATTAGAAATATTTTTTATGACGTTGTAATGATTACCCCATGAACATGCTACTAAAGATTGTTTTATTCAATATTTCCTGAACTTATTCTATGTGAGTTGAAAAAAACTTATTTGTATATAATAAATTTATTTGTATTTTTTTCTTCTAAAATAAATTAAATAAAATAGAGTCTAAATACCATTTCTGATTCTATTTCCCTTCAAATTGTTAAACTAAATGACAACATATTACACACACAAAAGTTGAAAAAAAATATCAGTGTTTGGCAAACAAAGATCTTGTCCTGTATCCTATCTAATCTTATAATTACTTAAAATCTTCCAAATGAATCTAAAAACATTATGATGAAATTAAAATATTAATAATTGCTGACCACTAGTTAAACTATTTATTTGTGCTTCCATAACCCCATATCAATCTGTGGGGCCAAAAGATGTGTCAATAAGTATGTGACAAATTCACAGAAAACTTGCATAATCCAAAGTTGTCAATTGTATATTCGTATCTCCAACTGCCAAATTCAATTGTCTAACCAGTTTGACATGGACCCACTACTTGCTAATTACTCCACATTTGTGCATTTATTGATTAATAGTAGCTCCATCTTATTATTACCAAGTACTCCGTATTTCACGTGTGTTACATTGGTAGGTAAAATATTCCATTGTCAATTATAATGTTACTTGTTACAGAACTAGCTAATAACTTTCGAAAACTGAGATAGTATGAGGTTTAATATAACATTGTAAAATTGTCTATATTAGTTTTCAGTTAACTGTGGGAGAGGAGAGGGGGTTCGAACCTGTGACCTATTCAACCATACATAATGATCCCTTAATCTTAAGAACTAGTTAATTTTTGGCTCACCTCTATACCAGTAAAATACTATTTTATGTGCATACTTTCATAAGTTGTTGTGCCAAAATTACTTTTTGGTTTGTCGGAATCACCTCCCTCGGTCTTTACCGGACAAGACAACATTGGTAGCCGCCTATAATATGAAGTAGTTAACTTAACATATAGCACAACTACTCCATTCGATTACTGCTTATTATAATTGATAACCCATTATTGTACATATACAGAGACATAGAGTGTGTCACTCACTATCTCACCCAACTAATCTAAATCTAAATATATAAAACGAATTGTTGTTTTTTGAAATGCTTACTTCAAAGTTGTGCACAAAATGTTTTTACTCCATAATGTGACAATGTAACTAAACTATTTCAATAATGAGGGATGTTTAACAAGATACACTATCATGAATTTCCGTCGGTAAAGAGATACAAGTAAATATTTCCAAAAGGTAAGTTAGACCTCTGTTTCGAGTTAAACTTTTTTTTTCTTTTTGGACGGGAGTTAAACTTAAAATACTACGGAGTATACTACTAAATGTTTTTCTTCAATTATTGGATCATCACATTAAGTTAATTATTGGATTGAAAAAGGGAAATTGAAGTTTAAAATATCCCGATTACACTTAAATCCCTCAAATTCTCCCATTAATTAATTAACAGGAGAGAATCACGATCCTTAAAACTCCAATCACCTACGAGCTTAAAAAATACTACTCCAAATTATTTGGTGCGAATGAAACACAAGATATATACAAATTATATTATGAATGAAGAAGGAAATTTTGAATATGCGACTTATCGTATACAAAGTCACAACCCATTCATTTTAGCCATCGAGCCAAAACCACATTGGTGCTTTAAAGAAAAAGATAGTAAATGGTACTTCCTCCGTTTTTTTTAAATGGCACAATAACTTAAGCACGTTTGCCAATGCACAATTTCAAACACTAATATCTTCAATTATAAATAAGAAAAAATTATAAAAAATATTTATTGAGACAAATCTAATAAGATTCCACGCAACTATGTTTTTTCTTAAATATAAATCACAAAATGAAGTCAAGGAGTTTGTATGAATAATTTTCATGATCCCACTGTATCATATAAATAAGAACAGTGGAAGTATATATCCTAAATATTTAAGCTAATATCTAAACTATTATTTGAGTAAAATAGAAAACAAAAGGTAATTGCACACTAAATGAATTCGGAGGTGGAAGGAAGGAAAATGGTTGTACCTTCCAAAACGGGATCTCATCAAACTCTGAACAAAAAAAGATAATAAGGTGTAATTGAGCAATTTGGCTCAGCTATCTTTTTTTTTTTTTTGAGGGGGTATTTGACTCAGCTATCTTAGCTAAGCTACTCTCTCTTTTTGTATTACATAACAAATCTAACTTTCTTTTTACAGGACCACTACATTTTCTGATTTCCCACCAATAATACACAAATCTAAAATTACTAACTCCCTACACTCACCTCAACCACCACATGCTCTTGTCTAGCACTGTTATCGCCACCGTCATGTGGCGGCGGTAAATCACTACCGCCACCTATTATTCCCTCCCCTCCTGCCACCACCGTCTTAGACGACGAAGCAATAGTCTCTAATAGTGAGTGGCGGCAGTTGGGGCACGACGAGTGGGAACTGAGCCACGTGTCAATACACGATACGTGGAACCTATGGTTGCACATAGGTAGCACCCTCACTTTCTCCCCATCAACAAACTCCCCTAGACAAATGGGGCACTCTGCTTCATCGCTTGGATCGGTACCCGTGTGTAACCCTTTATTACCGTCTGCTCCATAGACAGCGACCGGTATTTTCTTTAACGCGCTTTTCTTAAGGCCGGTGGCCGACATCCTTGCGGCTGCTTGCTCAGCCGTCTCCATCCCGAACCGCGGCCCACACCTCAAGAAACACCGTACCATGGAGTTCAACCCTAAGGCACATATCAAAGCACACAATAAAGCAGCCAAGATAATGACCATGTTGGTATCAAAGTTTGCTTGAGTCAACTGACTATCCATAGCCGCCGACGGGGTTGTCTTGTTAATATCTGTCGTTGTCGGTGCCGCCACCGCCATCTCTAACAATTTCCGGTGCAGCATAGCTTGTATAAGGAGAGAGAAATCTACTGATTGGAGGAGAGAATTGAAATGGATAAGCAAAGGGAGTAGAGAGGAATAAGAAAGGCCAAAAAAGGAGGGAAGAAGAGGTGGTATATTTGTAAGGTAGTATAGTTGAAACTTGAAAGGGTGGTTAAGTGTTATCCAAGTTGGGGACCAAAGCCTAGTTTTAATTTGCAGGCAGTTGATTTCCTTTAGGCTTTAGCTCAATATTTGGGGTACTTCATCTTGCTCATCTTTTAATGACTCAAAATTCCAAGTATATTTTATAGTATGAGATTTTTTGGTTTACCTACGTTTGTTTTGTTTTGATGTGAGTGGTACGGTTATGTTTTGGTTTCTAGAATATTGTAATTTGTAAAGGTGTTAGATCTTGTTCTTTTGAATTAAAATGAATTGGAACTTAACTAAATTTTTATTACTCTTGTTGTTTTGTTTTTTACTTGCATCTACTTGAACCGATATAATTGTCAATGCATAATTTAACCATTAGATATCTTTAATTTTCTATTTGTAAAAGTTATAAAGATTTAATATTATTAATATGTCTTGTGACTAATCCAAAAATATTTAATTATTATATATAGATAAAAAAAAAACAAGTTAAACTTAATATATGAATAATGGCAAAGTCAAGGTGACACAAGTAAAAAACAAAGAGGAGGAAGTAATAATTATGAACTGAACTAAAGGTGGTGATGAATGTAACAAATAAATAAATGCCTAGTTTTGTGGTGGATGATGAGTGTAATACGAAGTAATAAAACTAACATCACAAAATCATTCAAGATTTCAAGTTAGAATAGAACAACACCGGCCAGTAAATCTCCAACATAAATGAAATAAAATAAAAGTCAAATTAATTTTATAGAAAGGGCTCAAAATAAAAATCGGAAAGAGTTTAATGCAACGGAGGAAATAAGGCTTTGTTCTATTTACCTTATTTCCACTTATTTTAGGAAAAATAAGTTCAGTTAAGTTCAGTTAAGTTCGGGAAAAATAAGGGTTGACCAAGTACAATTTATATCTAAAATAAGCTTTGATAAGTTCTAATAAATTCAAATAAGTTCAGATAAGTTCAGATAAAATAAGTTCAGGAAAAATAAGTGGAAATCAGGTGAATAGAACGCAGCCTAAATACTAGCTAGATAAATAATTGATATTTTTTTGATGATTATGTTCTTAAACTTTATGATTAATTAAGATGAGCAAATTATTAAGACACACGGAGGGTGTGACCCTCTTTCTGGTAGGAAAAGAGAATCGAAGGTTAGTTGGGGTAATATTGCCATACTTTGTTGGTGGAGAGGTTGTGGAGTGATTTAAGCAGCTGAGGACATTTATAAAACTTACACTCTGTACGTACCAGATATGTTGATAGCAAATCTCTATACATGACAAGTTCGCGATAACTGAAACTTTTGTGACTTTTTGTTCTAGGGTAAATTTTTGTATTTCTTAAAGATAACATTAAATGTCTAATATGGAGTAATTACTAAGTCTATTTCTTTCCTTTTGACTTATACGTTGATGATTTCATTTGACTTATAAATCTTCTATTTTAACTCTCATTTTTTTTTAAATGATGTTTGGGCTCCCAATTGATATTCAATTGGGCCACTAAGTCCAAAGCCCAATGGCTCTAAACAACAGCATCAAACCTACCACAATGGCTATTCAGCCATCCATTAAGGCCCAAGGCTCAATAGTAATAAATGACCTATGGGCATTTATTATGCAAACACTATAAATAGGCCGCCAAGGCTCACACCTCGAGTTACGTCCAATTTATCGCCTTAAGACTACTCTTCTAGAGAACTTCTCTCTAAAATCCGAGCATCGTTCTTACTTAGGCATCGGAGGGGCTTTCCTCGGAAACACCCCCGAGGCTAGTGACTTTACTCTTGTGCAGGTGAATTCGGACTCGACTCATTCAAGCAAGCAAGATCTTCAACACATACGAAAGGGCCTTCATTCGAAGCCCATTGTTTCCACCTTTACAACACCGGAACAATTTGGCGCCGTCTGTGGGGAAGAACACTTCAAAGCCTTTGAAAGATATTAACCACCTCTTTCTGCAAAATGGTTAATGATGTTGTCAACAACAATGATGACGATATGATAGTGCCGTCAGATTCAGAATCTGACGAAGAAGGGCACCCTCAATCAGTGGCGAGGTCACAACCAAGCAGAGCTACGACCGCCACAAACGCAGGACCTCCGATTCCAACTAGGGAAGAGCTCACTGCGGCCATGACCATCATGCAAAACTTCCTCTTCAACGAAAAACAGCAAGGATTGGCAAAAGACCGCAGAGAGGAGAGGAGGACTAGGCGACGGCTGAACGAGCCGCCCAGTGTAGAGGTGTCCAGACCCGAACGAGAGCTCCCTCCCTTGACAGGAACACACTTGACGTCAAGATGGATGGAAAGCACGTGGGACACCCAAAAAAGAGCACAACAACAACCAGATTGGTTTGCAAGACCAACGCCTACTCCAACAGCTCTCCAAAGCGAATCGACTACTCGTAACACTTGGATCCGAAGCCCGGTGCTCAGCAGGTTGAGGCCCTCGGTCCATTCAAGGTTAAGACCTCCGATCCATACGAGACTCGGGGTAGGCGAATCAAGCAGATCTGGCGAACGACCCGAGGTCAGTAGCCGAGAAAGAAGAAGAGACAGGAGGCATGATCGAACCCCTAGCCCCCATCGTACGCCCGAGCGTTCTAATCATAGAACCTCGGCGAACGAAGGCATCAGGGCTAGACTCGGGAAAAGAATCATGACTCCCACGTCATCCCCTTTCTCGGACGAGCTGATCATGGAAGAAATCCCTAAGGTGAGGCTGCCAGCACACCTGACATATAGCGGAACCACAGATCCGAGGGATCACATTATCTCCTATGAGCAACAAATGTTCTTGAGCCCCTACTCCGAAGCATGTTGGTGTAAATATTTCCCAACCACGCTAACCGGAGTGGCGGGAGAGTGGTTTAGATCGCTGCCGAAGGGATCGATCAAAAGCTGGAAGAAGTTGAAAAAGAGATTCTGCACGCAGTTCGTGAGCAACAATCGCCCCGAAACGAACCACCGCAGAACTAACCTCAATCCAACAAGAAAGAGACGAAAGTCTAAGAGAATTCATGGCCAGATTCATGAAGGAATCGACAAACTTACCAAACTTGCAGCCAAACGTGGCCATTTTCGCTCTGAAGCACGCGCTCCAGGAAGGGAAATTCCGTGACAAACTCTCAATGAAAAACCCCTCCAAAATAGCCGACGTGCTCCAAATGGCTGATGCATTCATCAGAACCGAAGAGTTCAAAAAAGCTGCTGCAAGGTTGAAAGGATCGTCGGATCCGAGAGACACAAAAAATGTCCAGAGCAAGTCGGAGGGCAGCTCAAGGAAAAGGAAGGAGTTAGAGATATGAGCCCGAAGAAAGACGGGAGAAGGGGTGAACTTCAACCCAAATACGCTAACTACACTCCACTAGCTCTGCCCCGAAAGGAAATCTTCAGCCTCAACAGAAATGACGAGAAGTGGAAGTTACCAGGGAAGCTCAAGTCCAACCCAGCTCGGAGAAACAAGAAAAAATGGTGCGAATTTCACGATGACTTCGGTCACCACACTGAAGAATGCAACTCACTGAAAGACAACATTGAGGACCTCGTTCGCCGAGGTTACCTGAAGCAATACCTGTTAGACCGAAGGGAGGAAAAAGAAAAGGCCGCAAGCGGCAAACAACACGAGCAACCCCAGAAAAGGGTTTACGAAGC
This sequence comes from Spinacia oleracea, assembly GCF_020520425.1. Taxonomy (NCBI): domain Eukaryota; kingdom Viridiplantae; phylum Streptophyta; class Magnoliopsida; order Caryophyllales; family Amaranthaceae; genus Spinacia; species Spinacia oleracea. The sequence continues at coordinate 27,667,089 of NC_079491.1, read as the reverse complement.
AACAGGGCATAAGAAGAATGACATCCTAGTGGTGTTCGGGGGACAGAAGTCTGGCCAGGCAAGCAAGAAACACCTAAGAGCTCTCACCCATCGAGTCAACTTCAGCGCAGTGGGAGATAACCAACCACACCCCCCAAACATGACCTTCACTGCCGATGATTGCTTCGGAGTCCAGTACAAACATGACGATCCTTTGGTCATTTCCATGGACCTCAATAACCACAACGTACACCGAGTGTTGGTCGACGGAGGAAGTGCCGTCAACATCATCTTCAGAAATTGCTTCGAGCAACTGATCCTCGAGGAGTCAGAGGAAGCATTGACGAAAGTCAGTTACCCCCTGATCGGATTCAACGGATCTGCAGCTATCCCTCGCGGAAAGATCACCCTACCAGTCACAGTAGGCGAAGGCCAAGCAGCGAAAACCCTTCGAGACGAATTCTTGGTGATGGACTGCGACTCAGTATACAACGTAATCATGGGAAGAACCATGATTCACAAGATGCAAGCAGTCCCCTCCACATACCATCAGCTGATGATATACGTCTCGGACGCAGGATTCGCCGAACGAATTAGAGGTGATCAAGAGGTTGCAAGAAGAACCTGTCACACTGCCATCCGAAAGCCTAAATTAGGAGACGGTTCCGAGGCCGAGGGAGAAAAGAAAGATGCTCCAGGAGAAGAGAACGAGGCAAAGAGGAGAAAAGCAGGCACGAGCAGCTTATCTCCCGCGGAGGTTGATGCCCGCCCCGAAACCCTATCTCCCGAGCCAGATCAAGAAATGGAGGATATCTTCCTCGAAGAGGATTCAGACAGGAGCGTTCGGATAGGCAAGGGCCTAAGCTCGGGGCTCCGAATCGATTTGATCCAACTGCTCAGGGATCACAAAGACATTTTTGCATGGTCAGCAGCAGATATGTCAGGGATAAATCCGAAGTTGATTTGTCATAAGCTGGACGTCAACGCTGAAGCTCGGCCAATCAAACAAAAGAAGAGGAATTACTCCTCGGAGAAAAACAAAGCCATCGCCGAAGAGGTGAAAAAGTTGCAGGAAGCTGGATTCATCGAGTCATGCATGTACCCAAAATGGTTGGCCAACGTGGTGATGGTCAAGAAAGCAAACGCCTCTTGGAGAATGTGCGTGGATTTCACAGATCTGAACCGAGCCTTCCCCAAAGACTGCTATCCCCTGCCGAGGATAGACCAATTGGTCGACTCTACCAGCGGCCATGCACTGCTCAGCTTCATGGATGCCTTCTCAGGTTACCATCAAGTGTTCATGCACCCCGACGACAGGGCGAAGACAGCATTCATCACGAGTGCAGGAGTGTTCAATTACAAAATGATGCCCTTCAGCTTGAAAAATGCCGGCGCTACCTACCAGAGGCTAGTTGATCACGTCTTCGCCGACCAGAAAGGGAGGAACGTCGAGGTCTATGTGGATGACTCCATCGTAAAAAGCATTAAGGAGGAAGACCATGTCAAGGACTTGGCCGAGACCTTCGGAAATCTGAGGAAATACAGCATGAAGCTGAACCCGAAAAAATGTGTCTTCGGGGTGAAGTCAGGGAAGTTCCTCGGATTCATGGTGAGCGAAAGAGGAATCGATGCGAACCCGGACAAAGTCCAAGCAGCATTGGATCTACCCGAGCCGAGGACCAAGAGAGACGTGCAGAGGCTAACCGGCAGGTTAGCCGCACTAACAAGGTTCATATCAAAAGCCTCGGACAAGGGAGCCCCTTTCTTCAAAGCGCTAAAACCAAAGAGCCTCCCCGGGGGAGAGGCAGAGCCAATCAAGAAAAAGGGGGTCCCGAGGAAAGTGGACCCCGAGCTGATATGGGAGCAAGAGCAAAAAGAGGCTTTTCAACAGCTCAGAGCCCACCTAGCCCAACTGCCGACACTGGCCAGACCAAAGGAAGGGGAAACCCTATATCTATATGTCGCAGTCAGCCCTGGAACCGTCAGTGCAGTGCTTCTTCGGGAAGAAGAGAAGAAGCAACAGCCAATCTACTTCACCAGCCGAACAATTACAGGGGCCGAAACTCGGTACCCGCTCATCGAGAAAGTTGCATATGCAGTGGTGGTAGCTGCACGAAAACTAAGGCCATACTTCGACTCCCATCAGATCACAGTACTGACCGACCAACCACTCGAGAAAGTACTCGACAAAATAGAGAGGTCGGGAAGATTGGCTGCCTGGACCTTCGAGCTATCAGAGTTCGGCATCAAATATCAGCCGAGGACAGCCATCAAGGCACAGGCACTGGCAGACTTCTTGGCCGAGTGCTCATACCAAGAAATGCTGGATGATACGAAAAGCACTTGGGAGGTCTTCACTGACGGATCTTCCACAGTAAACGGCTCAGAAGCAGGAGTTGTATTAATCCCCCCAACAGGGAAAAGCATAGAGTATGCATTGAAGTTCGGATTCAAAGCAACTAACAACGAGGCCGAATATGAGGCCGCAATCGCAGGGATAGAGCTTTGCTTATCCCTGGAGGCCGAGCATGTTTGTCTCAAAACTGATTCCCAGCTTGTAGCCAACCAGATCCGAGGGGAGTATGAGGCCAAGTGGCCCAGCATGACAGCTTACTTAGCAAAAATTAAATCCTTAACGTCAAAGTTAAGATCCTTTGAAGTCATCCTCATTCCCCGAGGACAAAACACGCAAGCTGACGCACTGTCAAAACTCGCAAGCTCAACACTCATCGACCTAAACAGGTCGGTCCACGTGGAGGTTCACCAAGAGAGAAGCATTGATTTGCCACCCCCCACAGTATGTAGTTTACGTACCGAACCTAGCTGGATGGACGCAGTAATTGCATACAAAGAAAGGGGAGAACTTCTCGAAGATAAGCTACAGGCGAGAAAGCTGAAGAGATTCAACAAGTGGTTCATCATCGACGCCGAAGGAGAGCTCATGAGGAAATCATTCTCCGCTCCACTGCTAAAATGTGTGGGTCCAACAGACGCTGACTATATCCTAAGGGAAATCCACCTCGGAATATGCGGAAATCACATCGGAGGCAGGACATTGGCACACAAAGCCCTTCGGGCCGGATACTGGTGGCCCACTATGGTTTCCGAAGCAAAGCAGATGGCAAGGAAATGCGAGAAATGCCAAAAGTTCGCGCCAGCTATCCATCAACCAGCTCAAACCCTACAATCAACACTATATCCCTTACCATTCGCACAGTGGGGATTAGACATCATTGGTCCCTTCCCCTCAGCTACGAACCAGAAGAAGTGGCTGATTGTAGGAGTCGACTATTTTAGCAAATGGATCGAAGCCGAAGCTGTCTCCTCCATCACCGAACCTCAGGTCCGCAAGTTCATATGGCAGAACATCATCACAAGGTTCGGCATACCAAGGCTAATGGTCTTCGACCACGGGAAACAGTTCGACAACACCCCGCTGCAAAAATGGTGCAAACAATTCGGTATACACCTAGCTTACTCGGCAGTTTGCCATCCACAAAGCAACGGGCAAGCTGAAGCTGCAAACAAACTCATCCTCAACGCACTCAAGAAAAGAGTCGAGGATGACAAAAACAAGTGGTTAGAAGAGCTACCCGGAACGTTATGGTCCCTTCGGACCACCGAGAAAGAAGCTACTGGGCAAACACCGTTCCACCTAGTATATGGATCCGAGGCTGTCATCCCTGTGGAAATCGGAACAGAAAGCTTGAGGATCCAGGCATACAACAGATATGATGGACTCCAAGGAGAAAGCAACGATCAACTTCTGTCTGAAGCTCTCGACCTACTAGATGAAGCTCGGAACAATGCAAGGACACTCAACGCAGCTTATTTGCAGAGGGTCAACAAGCATTACAATCGAAGAGTCAACGCCAGACCCCTAAAAGTCGGCGATCTAGTACTCAGAAACGCCGCCTCGGTTCAGAAAGGACGGATCCATGGCAAACTCTCAGCCACCTGGGAAGGACCATACATCATCCATTCTGAAAAAAGGCCAGACACTTTTATGCTGAAACAGTTAGATGGAACAATATTGAAGAACCATTGGAATACCGATGTTCTCAAGAAATATTTTGTATGACCTCTCTGTAAGCCAAGTAAGTTGTTTAATGAGAAGAGGAAAGCCTTTTGTGGCACCATGCGTTTCATTAAACCTATCTCTATATTTTAAAATTCATTGTCCTTTTTTATGCATGTTGCCTCGGATCTGATCAATCCGAGACTAAAAACAGGTAGACTTTGCCCATTCCTTGATAAAATGCAAGAAATGACCAAATCACACACTTCGGGAATCGTCCAGAATCCTCGGATTCGCGATACCTCGATAAAACTTGTTCACAACAAACAGTCGCTCGAATCAAGTTATAAAACTTCGGCTCAGATCCACGGATCGCCAAAGTCATAACTAAGAGGCAGACTAGCGATCTCTTGCCCAGGTTTCCGAACCACAAGAGATCGGAAGAACAATTCAGACCTCTTAGCAGATCGACGGATCTGAAGAGTCTGAAAATTAAAGAGTCTCTTAGCAGATCTACGGATTTGAAGAACTCGCAAAATTAAAGAGTCTCTTAGCAGATCTACGGATTTGAAGAACTCGCAAAATTAAAGAGTCTCTTAGCAGATATACGGATTTGAAGAACTCATAAAATCAAAGAGTCTCTTAGCAGATCTACGAATTTGAAGAATTCGCAAAATTAAAGAGCCTCTTAGCAGATCTACAGATTTTAAGAACTCACAGAAATCAAAGGATCTCTCAACAAGTACACAAAGAAAAGCTCGAGAATTACAAGTTCAAAGGCAGACTTAAAACTTCGGAAAGCGCAAAAAGTTGAAAAGAAGCAGCCAAGTAACGAACATTCATTTTTTATTCAATATTCGGGGGAAGTACAAATACATCAAATAACTCGGGACACACCCGAGGACCCTCAAAAATTGAAAACAAAATGAAACAGTTAAAATCGCCAGCCATCAACAGATAATACCGGCCTACCGAAGTACTAAAAAGAAAAAAGAAACAAGTACAACGCAGCGCCGAGGCAAAAGGGGGAAAGGCAAGCACACATTCGGAAGTCCTCAACTGGAACCGACCGACTCTGAAGAAGACGACTGCCAGAATCCCTAACTCTTGGGAGTCTCAGGAACAGCCCCTAGGGGAGTATCCTTCGAAGAACCCCCAACAGTAGTGTCACCTTCGAAGAACCCCCAACAGTAGTATCCTTGCTCTCCTTATCAGCCGCCTCAAATTTAGACGTCATCTCCTTGAGAAGTCTGTCTTTTTCTTCAAGTTCGCTCGCAAACTTGGCGGCCATATCCTTCTTCTCCTTGTCGAAGGAAGCTATTTTTTCAGCATCCTCTTCGACTCGGAATGTGAGCTTACCAACTTCGGTCCCGATCTGCTCAGCAGTAGCTCTAGCCTCGCGACTGTACTTAAGATACAGCTGCTTGACTCCCACAAGGTCGGAGAAGAGCTGCCCAGCCTTCTGGTCCAAGATAGGAATATCACGAGCATAAGCCTCATGATATCTCCTCAGTTGTCTCTCCTCAACCGAGCTGCACTCGGAAGCGAACGAGGACCAGAAGACAGCATGGGAGCGAAGAAAAGATGAGCAAAAGTAGGAAAAACATAAAACATAGAGACAAATCAAAAAGAATTCCAACACTTACCTCATTCAGGTAGTACTGGGCTATCATAGCCGGATTCCTCTCTTCAGCTCCAGGAACCCTCCACTGCGGATTGGCCCGAAGTAGGTTCTCCCGAGCAGCTTCGGGACCCACTAAAGAACCCACGTGAGCCAGGGGATTCTCTCCCAAAACCGGAGCCCTAGAAAACCGAGCCATCGCCTCCCTTACTTCCTCGGGGATTCATTTCAGCGGAACATCCGAGCAAGGGTCAGCATGGATCAACCTGTCCAGGGCCGAGGTCGAAGTAGAACCCAAAGTTGAGTGGCGCCTCTTCCTCGTCAGACCCTGTTCGGGCTGCTCTTCCTCAGCAGAAGGGACATCCTTCTCAGCCTCGGGAATCTCAACATCAGGGCCCGTAAGATCCACCATCTCCTTATCTGGAATTCTCTCTCTTTCGAGAGGAACGTCAGCAGATTCCTTTTTCTCCTCGGCCACGATAGGGACATCCGAGCCAGGAACAGAGTCGGTCTCGATCGCCTCCACCACCTTGGTGATATCCTGGATCTCGACCCCTAAAGCAGTAGACGGCTTCAGCGGAGAGGGGATGGTATCCTCCTCAGCCAACGGTTGATCCACGGGCGGCGGTTCCGCAACCACCACACTCTTTAACTTCTGCCCTGGCAAGGGCATGAAGTGAAGAAGGTTCTTAGGAGGAGGCATGTCTTCCAAAGCCGCTTCCTACAAAACAAGCATTTAAAGATCAGCTTCGGAAAAGGAAAAGACGGACTACAAGAAAGCTCCTAGGTCAGAGCAAATACCTTTTCCGAGGACTGAGAAACCTTCGCCCTCTTCGGATGCGCAGAAGACTTCAGAAGAGTGATACCCTTCCTTTTCCTTTGATCCTAAGAAAAGGAGACCAAGGATCAATAAATTCAGAGGAAGACAAAAGAGGAAATAAAGAAAAAAGGCGAAGTACCCGGTTCCTAGATAAAGAGATATCTATCCGAGCCGGGGATGAAACCGAAGGAACGGCGCGCGGCACAGCGTCAGTCCCAGGACCCTAAAAAGATGGTCCAGGACAAGGACGTTAGCCGACGGCCAACCGAATAAGAAGTAAAGACAAATAAAAACTGAGCCGATAGAAACACTCACTGGATCCGAAGTTGTCCTTAAGAGAGGAAGCACGACCTTCACTGGAAAAGCTTCGGGAGGAGGCAGAATCCCACGGATCAGCTCGAACTTCGGATATCCGAGCAACACCCGAATGAGACAACACGTAATCCTTCAGACGAGGATTACGAGGATTCTCTTTCCCGAACTTGTAATCAGGAGCCGAGTCGTGAATAGTTCGCAGATCCAAAGAAATGCTCAAAATCTGAGGATCAAGACAGCTAAAGCCGTACTCTGCAAAAACAAATTACAAAACGAATCAATAAAACGAAGGAAAAAAGAGGAGGACAAACTCACTGAAACACGGTCCCAGCCGAAAGACACCTACCCCTGTCAAAAATCCTGCTGAGACCGGCGACAGCAAGAATGTCCTCCCGCAAGATGTAGTTAAGGTTCGGGAGCCAGCTAGACGGCAGTTTATAGTTATCCTCCCGAGCCAAAAACCACTGGAGGAGATCCACGTAGTGCTGATGGTTCCGATCCGGAGCAGCCACCCCCACCATATCAGGATCAGGCCTCACGAACCACTTTGGAGGGCGATAGAAATTGGGGTGCTTCGGATCCGTCGGCACGCGAACAAGCAACCACTCCGTTTTCCATTTATGGTCGGAGCTGAGGTAAGGGTATGCCGTAATGTAGTTCGGCTCCCCTCTCCTTCGGGACTTTTTGTTGATGATGGTCCACCAACCATACCCATCACCCTTGGAAGCATGATTGAAAGACAGATCGTGGAGATCCCTAAAAACGGAGACAGAGCAGGGAAAGTTAACAAAGTCGCACACCCATCTAAATCCGATGATGTGCCTCATAGACTTGGGTGTAAGTTGGGCCAAACTGATGTTGTACGACACCAGGAGCTCGGAAATGAACGGATCCAAGGGAAAGCGGAGGCCGTTCTCCAAGTGATGAGTGTACACAGAGATGAACCCCTTCGGAGGATGAGTCACCCGAGGACGCTCCTGATCGGGAAGTTCACACCAGTACCCCAAGGCATGCTGGATTCCATATAGCTCCTCGGCTTTCCGATGATAGTTCCCCAGCTTTGCCTCCACTAACCAGTCACCACTGACTGATTTCTCCAACAGACCATCAATCTTGGTGGTCTCATGCAAAATCGGAGCATACTTACCCTTCAGATCAGCTTCAGTCCAATGAACTGGAAACTCAGGGTAAGGACGGCGGACACCCGAAGAACCAGCCTTCTTACCAGAAGCAGCGCGTTCAGACACACCAGACCCTCCAACAGCGCCACCTTTGGAGGCGTCCCAACCAGTCGAGCGTTTCTCCACCGGCTTCTCCGAAGGCCAGCCCCTCGAAGTTTTATGTACCCTTCCCGAAGGCACATCCTCCCTCTCACTAGAAGAGCCAACGACGAACTTACTCTTGCCCTTATTCTTTGCCATGGTTGCAAATTCTCGGTCTAGGGTTTAGATTGAGGAGTAGAGGAAAGAACGAAAAAGTAAGGAAAATTCAGAAACAAGTTACCTTTTTCCGAAGCGGAATTCACCGACAAAGCGAACGACACAAGTTCCCGAAGTTTAAAGCTGACTGAACTCCGTAGATCTGAAGAAACTCGAAAACTGCGATCGCCGGAAAAAGAGAGGAAGTTTGTGTAAAAGAGAGAGAAAGTAAAAGTTTGAAGGAAGCTTTGCGCCCAGTATTTATAGGAAAAAAAGGCGCATCAACTTCTTTTCAACCCACGATCTCCATGACACAATACAAGTCCCAACACTTGTCATCAATGCAAATCATCCCTTTTCAAAAAAAAAGAGGGAACTTTTGGACTTCTGACAGCTGGAAACCCACCCATTTAATTCTAAATGGACCGGGTCTGGGGGGCATGTTGTTTGGGCTCCCAATTGATATTCAATTGGGCCACTAAGTCCAAAACCCAATGGCTCTAAACAACAGCATCAAACCTACCACAATGGCTATTCAGCCATCCATTAGGGCCCAAGGCCCAATAGTAATAAATGACCTATGGGCATTTATTATGCAAACACTATAAATAGGCCGCCAAGGCTCACACGTCGAGGTACGTCCAATTTATCGCCTTAAGACTACAATTCTAGAGAACTTCTCTCTAGAATCCGAGCATCGTTCTTACTTAGGCATCGGAGGGGCTTTCCTCGGAAACACCCCCGAGGCTAGTGACTTTACTCTTGTGCAGGTGAATTCGGACTCGACTCATTCAAGCAAGCAAGATCTTCAACACATACGAAAGGGCCTTCATTCGAAGCCCATTGTTTCCACCTTTACAACACCGGAACAAATGATATTTTGAAATGTGGTTATTTTACTTATTTTTATTATCCACTTATCTTACTTTAATTAATTCCACTTTCTCCCTCTTTCTTGTTTATTCTTTTAACTTCTCGCTCCTTTCTGGTTTGATTTGATCACAATGGCGATCTCCTATGGCGATTCATGTTTGCCGATCCCAAATCATTTTGGAACTAAGGCTTTGTTGTTGTTGTATGTTCTATTTAGGCATTTAGCTGATTTTCAGTACTTAAGGAAACTTATTTTAGGAAACTTATTTTAGTTGTAAACTGAAGTTGAATAACCTTTATTTTCATGAAATTATCTTATCTGAATTAATATTCCTGAAACGAGAAAATAAAGTTTACAACACAATCACTACAAGAAATTATACCATTAATTATGGAAAATAATGGTGGGATTTCCTGTCGTGAACCAGTCACAAAAGGGAGTTGCCATTGATGGAAAATCTCGTCGTTAACCCGTCGTAAAAGGCATTTGCGATTGTTATTCGCCTTTTAACTGATTATTAACCCCGTCGTAAAAACCTTTTACGACGAGATTTTTAACCCGTCATTATTGAATTTTCATTATTCTTATTAAAGTGAATATAAGGCCTAGGAAAAAATTGATTTCGTTTCGGTACATCTTAATCTTAAGTAGACCACAACAATTGTGCTTACAACAAATTTACCTAAATCAGCTCTTGTCGAGCCAAAATCTTTTCAATTCGACCTAGTTATTGTGAAAGTTCATAAAATTGTCTTTTTTATTTCATTGGGTTTTGTTGTAAGGGGACATCTCAAGGAAGTTAGTGGGTGGTTTTCAGTTTGGCATTTCACGCTTTCAAATTTCATTTTATTTCTCACAAGTCGTAAAACACTACAAGAAATTGTATCATTAACGATAAGAAATCTCGTCGTTAAAGGCTAATAGAGGCGGGATTTCATATCGTTGACCGGTTATAAGGGGGGCATTGATGGAAAATGATGTCGTTAGCCGGTCGTAAAAGATATTTACGACAGTTGTTCCGGTCTTTATTTGGTTATTAGCCCCATCACAAAAGGCTTTTACAACGGAATTTTTGACCCGTCATTATTGAATGGTCATTAATAATCAAAATTCTAGTAACGAAAGAACTACGGATTAAAAAAGGTTGCATCCACTATTATTTTATTAGATTTCCCCAAAGCTTAAAAGTTTTAAAAAAATGTGTAATTCTTGTAAGAGAATCCGTTACGGTTGAGGGGTTGGATCGGTTGGAAGGCTTGACATGAGATTGTACTACCTGGATCCGACTGTAACCTATACAGTGAAATGGGTTAACTAGCCTCGGGGGTGGTCCAAGTATCACCCCTCCGATGCTAAAGCCAGTGATGTTGATTGCTTTGTAATTAATAAGTCTTAGAATGATTGGTGAGATTACGTACCTTTGGCAATAAATGAGGATCCATATATATGTAGGTGGGTGACCCATAAGGACAATCTGGGTTATAATCCGTAGTATAGCGACCCGACATAGGCTTACATGGCATACCCTTTCTAATTAGGCCGACTGGACCTAATTAGACTCGAGTGCCAACTGGAGAGAAATCTCTAGATGGCCTTAATGACCGTTCTAACAGGGTGTCCTGCCGACATGCTGGTATAACATCCCGTACAGAATCATTTACAAATACTACAATAATTAATTAGATACACATCAATTGACCTTTATGTCTCCATATTGGACCAACAAAGTATAACAACAATATAATTAACTAAAGTACTAAACTTATGTTATGTTTAATATCTTTGGTGCATACAAGGTACTACACAATATATATATCATACAACTTTTAGTTACTGGTGTTATTGTACTTGTATTATACTAGGAAGAATTTAAAGGAATCGTATAAGAGTCAAGTCAAATTTCATCATAAAATCATATATTAGCAGGGATAATCCAGACATGGTCGATTAGTTGAGATTATTGTCTCACGTTGAAAATTAAGAATGAACTCCTACATAAAGATTGCAGTCAGGTCCTTTATTATGGTCTTGTCTTAGGCCTTATAAAATTTTATCATTATGTGCGCCTTCTCTTGGCCACTAGTCACACATATTCGGTGCAAAAAGTCCAGAATTTGCCCTATATTTAATTTACACGAAACTATTGAGTTTATGACACTATTTACACAAACCCCCTTGGCTTCACTTTGTGATTTATATTTAAGAAAAAACATAGTCATTTGTGGTCTTATTAGATTCATCTCAATAAATATTTTTTAAATATCAACTTTTTATAATCAACTTTTTATAATTTTTTATTATCCGTAGTTAGAGATATCAACGTTTGAAATCATGCATTGACAAACGTGCCTAAATAATTGTGTCATTTAAAAAAGAACGAAGTATATTTTAATTATGGAATGACCAAAAACACACTCAAAAATCTTTTTGATATGAACATGCATTTTCCCAAATTGAGATATTTTGTTTTTCCATGTGTAAGAAATGGTTTATTCATCTTTTTGTTTAAGTTGCTTTCTTACCTAGTCATTAGAACTACTTTACTCTAATTTTTAAAAAGTGGAAATACCAAACCTTAACTCTTAGTTATTGGAGTTTTGGTTCTTTTTGTTAGGCAAGTGATAATAAGAACAAAAAGAAATACTTAGTGCCTTAGGGGAAAGGTGATTAGAGCCTACCTTAATCTTAATTTGACTGATTAATTAGTAACTTTTTGTTATCATTAAGAGTTATTGAAGACTATGATTAAGGACAAATTAACTAAAATATCTATGATTAATTAGGAATTGTTGATTAGAGAAATATCTTCCTAGCACCTTTTTGCTTGACTTATATTTGTGGAGCCTTGCGATCTCTTCGCATCAAATTGAACTACGCCAGAATTATACCTTTACCCCTTTCGATCAAGTGATTTTTATTGCATAACTTAATTAGATGCATTTTCTATCAACAATTCAATACTCTTTCGGTCTCACTTTACTTTCTCCATTTGACCAATTTTGTGAGAGAATGTTGACAGGACCGTCTAAAACCTTTTAGAGACCTTGTACTAAAAATGTACATTGACCCATATAATTAAATTAATTATCTTAAATGTAATAAATAAATATAACTCCATAATATTAGTATATATACTACGAGTGAGTGAAGGATTATTTATAAATAACCTTTTTTTGACGAAGGTTTATTATGAAATCAAGATCTGTTTTTTCATGAAATGCTCATGAGGTTTAACAGAATGTACGAAATACCTTCAACTTTTCATAATTAAATGCACCAAATGCCCCGGGGTTTTGGAAAAATGCACAAAATGCCCTTAATGACCATTTTCCGTCAATGTCGTTAACTTTTTTGTTAACATTAATTCTAATTTTTTTACCTTTTTCTTTTTTTTCTTTCACTTTCTTTTTTTCTTTTCTCTTGCCCTTTTTCCCCCTCTGTTTTCTCTTTATTATAGAGGATTCAATCTAGCCTAGCGAACCCATCTTGTTCTCGATTTTTTCATCAGATTCAAAATAGTTAGTATGATAATTGATTCAATAAACCCTAATATTCAACCATTGTTGAATTTTTCAAGCTCAATTCCTAGTTAAAAATGGCGCAAATTTCAATAAACACTAGTAATGGTTTTACTCTTTCATCACCATCAACAAATATTGTCCAAGTATTTGAACCTCCACTAAAAGAAAAATGGAAATGGACCACAAAACCAAGTGTCCCCCAAAGTTCATTTTGTGTCGCCCGGCGACGGTAAAAAAAGTGACACAAAAAGTGTCGCCCATATTTTGTACGACACTTTTACGTTTTTCGTCGTAAAAAGTCCAGAATTTGCGCTATATTCAATTTTCCATAGCCCTGAATATGGGCGTCATTTTTTTTAATTTTTCGCCTATTTAAACATGTGCGACAAAAAATAATGTCGCCCTTAGAAAACTAAATTTGATGCCCAAAACCCTTTTTCTTGTAGTGCTCCAACCTAGCATGGCAAACCTAGATTGTTGCAAACCACAACAAATCAAATTGGGGCAAGTTGTAAAAAAAAAAAAAAAAAACTACAAATCCAGATAATTGAAAATCCATGTTATTTCAAATCCAAATTATTGCAAACAACTCAAATTACAAATCCCCAACCTCAAACAAATTGAATGCGGAGGAGAAAGAATCAAAGGATGTTGTTTTAGGTCGCGATGGTGGTTGCAGGTGCTGATAGAGGCAACACAATGGCAGGAACAAAAGATGTCATATACGGGCAACGACGGTGGTAGAGCCTTCAATGTGATTACTTCCATTGTGGATCTCACCCCAGCAAAGGTGCGCCACATCGGGGCAGAGAGAGAAAGGGGATTGACAACCTCCCTCAGGGCGAGGTCGCTGAAGGCGGCGCCGTGTTTTATGAACACCTTTCTTTGCATCTTGACATTTCTTCTTCGCTCTCGATCTTCGATTGAGAACACCAATTTCCGAATATTGTTCAAATTTGTTGAAATTTGGACTGGTTATGATTGAATTTGCTTCACATTTGATAAATGAAAACTGGGAATTGTTTTTTTTTTTTTTGTAGTCAAATTTAAGTTTGAAATTTTATGGAGGTGGTGAGATAATGGAGAGAAAGGGATGCGAAAATTGGATGGTAGTGTGTGGGGTGGCGGTGGAAACAAGGTGGGACGTAGCAACAGACAAGGATGGCGGCATGGAGAGGTGGAGAGGGTAGGAGAAAGACTCAATTAAAGGAGAAAGAGATAGATCGATAAAAGAAAGAAAGGGGAAAGGGCTAAAAAAAATTAATGTTAACGGAAAAGTTAATGGCACTGACGGAAAATGGTCATTAAGGAAATTTTATACATTTTTACAAAACCTTAGGTGTATTGGTGCACTTCTGAAATGTTGAGAGTATTTCATACATTTTGTTAAAGCTCGGGGGCATTTCATGGAAAAAATGAATTAAGATAAATCGACTACAAAGTACATTATGAATGATGTTATCGTTTTAACCTTTCATTTTAAGTCATTTGTTACTCCAAATATGTTCGATTAGCTTTGTGTTGATTAAATGAATGGTGCAATAAAAATGCAAGATTTCTTCAATCTTTCAAAAATAAACGGACGAGCAGTTGAATTTAATATTAGGAAAAAGTGGATATATTTCTGAAATAATGAGAGATAATTAACTTCACATTTTGTCAATTACTATCTATGTTGTTAAAAGTTGTCAATTAGTATCTGCATTTCTAACAATTAATGTTACTTGCTACCTTAGTTCATACTCCGATCAATTAGTTCACTAGTGACATCATAATTAGCCATTAATTATGTAATTAATTAAAACAATAAAATCCAAAAAATAAAGGAAAATTTAGTAATATTAATCCAACCTTTGGTCGATTTTCTTTTACTAAGTCCACCTATAATTTTTTTTTAATAATCCGACATTTACTACCCAACGACTTGGGCCCAACAAGTCATACACCTGTTGACGTTGTAGACTGTAATATGTCCCTACATGGAAGTACACTCTCTCTCTCTCTCTCTCTCTCTCTCTCTCTCTCTCTCGATATATTCAGTCATCATCATCATTAATTCATCTCGTTGACTTTTTCACCGGTTACCGGTCACTTGAGCCCAATAAAAGTCGTTGGGTAGTAAATGTGGGATTATTAAAAAATATGTCGTATGTGGGATTAATAAAAGAAAATCAGCCAAAGGTTGAATTAATATTACCAAATTTTCCTGAAATAAAAATCCAAAATTAAATCTAAAAAATAACCGAAATTACCCAAAAAAAAAATTCAAAATTAAATCTCAATTTTTTTTTTTTAATTTCAGGATTTTTAATTTTTTGGGTAAGTTTGGGTAACTTTTGGGATTTAAATTTTTATTCATTAATATGATTAAATAATAATTATGGGTTAACTTTTTATTATTAAAAAATAATAATTAAGGGTTAATTATGATGTCAATAATGGGCTAATTAGTCGAAATATAAACTAAGTAGAAATTAACGTCAATGGTTAGAAAGGTAAATAGTAATAACAACTTTTAACAACCTAGATAGTAATTGACAAACTCACTAACAACCAAGGTAGGAAGTGGTACTCCAATTGTCAAATTTTCCTAACTTCTGTTAACAATATGATTGAAAGTTTATATATATTTGATCAGAATGACCATCTAAATATTAACACAAAGAAGTTGACATTTTGGGTCCTTCCATTGGCTACCAGGTGTGAGGCCCTGTGCAGGGGTACATTGCACACCATCGTCAGAGGTTGATTTTTGTTCAAAATGAGACAAGTAAAACGAGGCAGAGAGTTAACACCCAGTTTATCATTACAGTTATGCATTATTCTACACGCCCTTTTAAAAACTAAATTAATTAAAGATTAAATATGTTAAAATCAGCTGAATAAAACACATCTTAAGTCTTATGACCACCACTTCTAACTTCCAAGTCTTATGACCACCACTTCTAACTTCAAAGCCACATCCAGTATTCCATGCACGCCTATAGCTCACTACATTATAATTTTATATGAACTTCCTCCGTGTCTATTTATTTGCATATCGAAATTATGTATTGATTTAAGGAGAGAAAATGTAGATGTAAAATTAAGTGATTTTACTAATTCAGATAAGGAGTAAATAGGTAGAACAAATTCTTATTTACATGTGTATAATAAAATCTAAAAGTTGGAGTAACTCAAAATGATTAAAGATTGCCCTGTTACATGTAAAAGTTATTTATTTTTTAGTCATTAATTTTTTCATTTCAATAAAAATAATTCCTTCAAAATCACTAATTTGTACTCCGTAAAAAGTAAATCATTTAACCCTTTAAAATTTTTATCCATCAACTTTTTCTTTCATAATATAAAAGTTAATAAAACATATTAAAAGTTACAAAAAACTGGATAAAAATTATCCTGATGTACAATATATTTATTGTATACTTTGTACATGCAAAACCTTTTAAATAAGTGAATATAATTCGTGTGAATACCAATTATAAATAGAAAAAGAGAATTTTAAATACACGTACACATGTCCTCGATCTTTCCTCCATATCAATACCTTACAGGGGCGGTGCCAGCAAGGGTTCAGTGGGTTCAACTGAACCCTTACTAGACAGGAAAACATGTTATATACTACTTCCTCCGTTCCACAATAGATGCATCGTTTCTCATTTTCTCACTATTCATGAATCAACTTTGACAATCATTTTTTCACTGTTGTGTAAGAAAAAACATAGTCAAGTGAGATCTTGTTAAATTCGATTAATGCAAGGATTCCAAATATCAACTTTTTATAATTTTTACTTATACGCATTTAGAGATATTAATGTTCAAAGAAGCGTTTTGACATACGTGCAAATTAGCTCTGCTTGGGTCTATTGGTCTAGAGCTGTTGGGTGAAATGTCCTTTCTTTGTTGTCCCGTCGTTAAAGGTCGAGCTGGTAAGCTAGTTCATAGGGCTGGCAGTCGGGAAGGTCACAACTATGGAGATGTCCCCTGGCCCCAAGATTCAAATAGACTGTGTTACGATACCCAGATCTTGACTTCGAGGGTTTCCGACACATTCAAAGACCGCCTTGAGATGATTTAATCACTGTTTATTTGAGTCGAAGCGGTGCATGTCGGAGAAGTAACCTCTCTCCAGATAGCTTTATTGACTTAACCTGAAGCGAAATGATGCATCCTTTGCGGAACAGAGGAAGTATTAACCTCTATAATGTATTACAAATAAACCAAGTACCTCAGTGGTTTTGAGACAACAATCCTACAACGAAGGTCAAGGGTTCAATTCCCAATAGCTGCAGCTACTGACTATATTTTATTTAACCTTCCTTAATATCCTCCTCTTTTTCTTTTCTTTTTTCTTTTACACTTGAAAAAAATTGCTAACTGATGAAGGGTTTAGATTAATATTCTTTAGGAAAGATCAATCGTATGTCAAAGTCACAAAAAAAATATGCTGTTTTTTTATCAAATTAATGACCACTTGAGCCACCTTGAAATGAACATTCACCACCTTAAAGTGAACCTCTAACACCTCAAAATGAACCTCTAATACAAGAAAATGAAAACTTGTGGAGTTCGATTATAGTTTTTTTTGGTGTTATTGTAATAGAATAAGTGTACCTCCGAATTGTCAATTGTAAAATGAATATCAGATTATGCGTTTGAAAATTCCGAACCTTTATACATATAATCCTGACTCCGCCACTGATACCTTATACCTTATTGAATCGGTAGGTTGAATGAGTATGTGATAGCGTGTGCTTTGTTCAGGTCTTACGACGTCAAATTGGGATTAGTTGGTCCATTTGTCAATCTTACCGTACATGTGGAGAATCAAGGATGTAAGATACACCACTTCTACCAAGAAAAAGTACATCATTATACTCTCTCTGACCGGAATACTCGACTTGGTTTGACCGGCACAGAGTTTAAGGGACTTGAATTGACTTATTTAATTTAATAGGTAGTAGTTAATAGTGGGGTATTATTTTAATGTAGTTAGTGGGAAATGTGTAAAGGGGTGGGGTTGGGGAGAGTAGGGGTTGGATTTTTAATTATTTTTTGTATGGAGTAGGGGGTAGGTGGGTTAGTAGGGGTGGAGTGAGAAATAATATAATATTGTTAGAATATTTTCATTTTTAGAAACAGGTCAAGTATTAAGGGACGGCCCGATAAGGAAAACAGGTCAAGTATTCCGGGACGGAGGGAGTAATGCAATATTATGTTTTTTAAAACATTTCCCATTATCAATACTCACTAGTGGAAAAAGGCTTATTTGCATCCCCGCATTTGCCACGCCATTCTGAACATGTGACGCAAATGACAAATTTTAGCATAAAATTTAGTCATTTGCGTCGCAGCTTTGTTAAACTGCGACGCAAATGACTCTAGGATGCCCCCCAGAGTCATTTGCGTCGCAGATTAGTAAAACTGCGACGCAATTAACTCAATCAAGTGCGTCGCAGATTTACTAATCTGCGACGCAAATGACTCTGGGGGGCATCCTAGAGTCATTTGCGTCGCAGTTTAACAAAGCTGCGACGCAATATGTTTTGATTTTTTTTTTCGAAATCGCGCTCACGCTTAATTGCTTTCAAGCTTCATTCTGACTTAGGTTTTGCTCGACAAACAACCAACACTGCTTCACTCCCAAACGAAACCAACACCAACACTGCTTTGCTCTCACCGGCGGCTTCACCCTGTTCACTGCCGTCGTTGCTTCACTGCCGCCTTCCGTGCCTTCCGCCGTTTCTTCACTGCGCTGCCCCTTCACTGCGCTACACTTCACTGCTTCACTCCTTCTTGCTCTACTCCCTTTTTAGAGCCGCCGCCCACGGCCAAGGAAGTCGTCCACGCTGCCGCCCACTCACTCCTTCACGCCGCCGCCCACTCAGCCGCCCTTGTTCATTGTAGTCTCTCCTCTCTTAGGTATTGAATTTTAATTTTGATATTTATTGAATTTTAATTGTGCATTTTAATTTTAATTGTGGACATTATAATTGAATTTTAATTATGCATTATAATTGAATTTTAATGGTTGATATTATTTGTTGAATTTTAATTGGGTACATTTTAGGATTTAGGTTTTGTTGAATTTTAGTTGTAGGTTTTGTTGAATTTTAGTTGAATTTTAATTGGGTACATTTTAGGATTTAGGTTTTGTTGAATTTTAGTTGTTAGGTTTTGTTGAATTAAAAGTTATGAAATGAAGTTTTGGGTATGAAATGAATTTAGGTGATATATGAAATCATGTTTTGGGTTTGCTACAAAATTTTGGATTTATAATGATATGAATAGCCTAGTTTATATTCTAACCTTTGACAAAATTTGGTCTAGTGGTTGAAAATGGATCGGAGTTGGATGTATGGTAGTAAACGATTTTCTACAAGGTTCTTACAAGGGATTCAAGAGTTCATTAAGGTTGCCTTGAAACATCAATCAGAACATGAATCAAGTTTAATTCTGTGTCCTTGTTGTGATTGCAATAATTCAAGGGGGTATCGGGATATTGATGATATTGTTGATCACATAGTTCGTCGCGGTTTTAAGGGTAACTACACGACGTGGACATGGCATGGTGAGAGCATAGATCATGGGGCAAGTTCTAGTATGCCGAGCTCGAGTCAGCATAATCATTGTGATAATGGTGATGATAATGAAATTGAGGATGATATTGGTGTTGAAAGTGAGGAAGAAGAGGAGAAAGATAGGATAGATGATATGATGCATGATGTGGAAGACCATCATTTCGTTGAGCGTCCCCATATGTATGATAGTATAATCAAAGCTTCCGCAACACCATTATATCCTGGTTCTACACAAACTGTACTTGGTGCCGTCATCGAATATTTCAACTTAAAGGTGGAAAACGGTTGGACCAACAAGAGTTTTTCACAGTTTTTGGAGGCCACGTCTGGTAATCTTCCTGAAGGAAACAAACTTCCAAGGTCTAACTATGAGGCCCAGAAGCTTATGTGTCCTTTGGGTATGGATTATGAGAAGATACACGCGTGTCCAAATGATTGCGTGTTGTATCGAAAGCAGTATGCAAATCTGCATGAGTGTCCAAGATGCGGATTGTCCCGTTACAAGATCGTGGAGAATGATGCAACATCAACTAAGAAGAAACCTTCTCCGGCTAAGGTGCTTTGGTATCTTCCAATTATACCAAGATTTAAGCGCCTTTTCTCAGAAGAGAAAACTGCAAAACTCTTGAGGTGGCATGCCGAAGGGA
This sequence comes from Spinacia oleracea, assembly GCF_020520425.1. Classification (NCBI taxonomy): domain Eukaryota; kingdom Viridiplantae; phylum Streptophyta; class Magnoliopsida; order Caryophyllales; family Amaranthaceae; genus Spinacia; species Spinacia oleracea. Next base: position 27,647,295 of record NC_079491.1, on the reverse strand, counting down.
GGAAGAAAGATGGGTTAATGAGGCATCCTGCTGATTCTCCACAATGGAGGAACATTGATCGAAAGTACAAGGTCTTTAGGGAAGAAGTTCGGAATCTCAGGCTTGGTCTTTGCACGGATGGAATGAACCCATTTGGGACACTTAGTACCCAATATAGCACTTGGCCGGTTCTTCTCACCATATACAATTTGCCTCCTTGGTTATGCATGAAGCGTAGATACATCATGTTGTCGCTCTTAATCTCTGGGCCTAAACAACCCGGAAATGACATAGATGTGTATCTAGAGCCACTCATTGAAGATTTGAAATTGTTGTGGGATGAAGGGGTATGTTTGATGCATACACCAAAACCAATTTCACTTTACGTGCCATGATTTTTTGTACGATAAATGATTTCCCGGCTTATGGAAATTTGTCAGGGTATTCTGTAAAGGGAAAGAAGGCATGTCCAGTTTGTCATGATGATTTGGTCTCGAGGCGCCTAAAATTTTGTGGGAAAGATGTGTACATGGATTACCGGATGTATCTTCCTGAAGATCACCCATTTCGAAAAGAGAAGGAAGCTTTTAATGGAGAATTGGAGATGAGAGAAGCTCCTGCCCCCTTATGTGCGTGTGAGGTTTATGAACGGGTTAAAGACATTGAGACAGAGTTTGGTAAGCCTTATAAAGGTCAGCCAAGTGGTGGTTACAAGAAGAGGTCTATCTTTTGGGATCTCCCATATTGGAGAGATTTGGAAGTTAGGCATTGTTTGGATGTAATGCATATTGAGAAAAATGTTTGTGATGCCATTGTTGGGACATTGTTGAATATGCAAGGGAAAACGAAGGATGGGCCTAAAGTTAGACAAGATATGGCTGCTATGGGTCGCTCCGAGTTGGCACCTCAAGAAAGGGGAAAACGCTGGTACCTTCCCCCAGCTTGTTTCACCTTGTCTAAAAAGGAGAAAGTTAGCTTTTGTGAGTCTTTGCATGGCTTAAAGGTCCCTGCCGGTTACTCTTCAAATTTTCGTAGACTTGTGTCCATGTCTGACTTGAAATTAGTTGGAATGAAATCTCATGATTGTCACGTGTTGATGCAACAATTTCTGCCGGTTGCAATTCGAGGGATATTGCCGCCACAAGTGAGGTATACCATTACAAGATTGTGTTTCTTTTTCAACACAATTTGTAGCAAGGTGATCAATCCAACAATACTGGATGATTTGCAGGCTGATGTACTTGAGACCATGTGTCGGTTTGAAAAGTATTTTCCGCCATCATTCTTTGACATGATGCCTCATTTGATTATTCATCTTGTTCGTGAAATTAAGCTTTGTGGGCCAGTTTGTATGAGGTACATGTATCCCTTTGAACGGGAAATGGGTACCTTGAAAGATAGAGTGATGAATCCGGCCAAACCTGAAGCTAGTATTGTCCAACGAATCGTCGCGGAGGAAGTTGCTGCATGGGTTTCTCAATATATGGCACGTTTGAAAGAAGTCGGAGTACCAAAGTCTAGACATGATGGGAGACTTGGGGGGTCAAGGTACAATTGGCAAGAAAAGGATATCAATCAGTTCTGAAATGATGTGTAAGGTTGAGCTGTTTGTGGTGCAAAGTCTTAGTGAAGTCCATCCATACGTGGCTGAGCACATGAACTTTCTTAGAGAGCAATATCCTTCAAAAAATGGTCCTCAACTGATAAAAGAGCATAATCGTTCATTCCTCACATGGTTCAAGCGTCGAGTGATGGATCAATTTTCCGATACGCCTAATGAGGTATATGACATGGTGAGATGGTTGGCATATGGTCCTAAATGTCAAGTCATATCTTATGAGGGGTACGACATCAATGGCTATTCTTTTTACACGAAGCGACAAGATGACAAAACGACGATGCAAAATAGTGGTGTTACGGCAATATGTTTGTCTTCAGAGTATGCTAGTGTAAAAGATAGAACACTTGTAGATAAGACGAACTCTTACTATGGAGTCATTGAAGAAATATTAGAGTTGGAATATAAGTATTTTAAGATTCCTCTATTCCGGTGCAAGTGGGTTGATATTAGTCGCGGTGTCAAAAAGGATGAACATGGGTACCTGACACTTGTAAACTTTAGTCGAGTTGGGCATCTTGCAGATCCTTTCATATTAGCATCACAGGCAAAACAAATCTTTTACATGGTTGACCCTGCCGATCGTAGTTGGTCAGTTGTTCTGGAAGGCAAAAGAAGAATACTTGGCGTTGAGGATGTAGATGATGAAGAAGAGTATGATGAGCAGTTTAATGAGATTCCACCTTCCTCCTAGCATATCCCTCAAATGATTGACGATGTTGACATGAGTTATACACGCCGAGATCATGATGAAGGATTTTATGTTGAAAAAGAGAAATAGTGAGATAGGTACTATTTTGGCAACTATTTTTTCACCAAGTTAATTTGTAGATTAGTTAAAAGTTAGGTTCGAAAACGTCATTTTTGCCTAAATATGTACTATAACGACCCAATTACCCTTAAATGTGGAATAATAGATTAGTACGAGGCTTAGAAAGTTATAACTATGCATATGAGACATGTAATAAGTTTGAAAACATTCCTTAGGTTGTTTGGTTAAAAGTTGGGTTCGAAAATGTCATTTTTGCCTAAATATGTACTATAACGACCCAATTACCCTTAAATGTGGAATAATAGATTAGTACGAGGCTTAGAAAGTTATAACTATGCATATGAGACATGTAATAAGTTTGAAAACATTCCTTAGGTTGTTTGGTTAAAAGTTGGGTTCGAAAACGTCATTTTTGCCTAAATATGTACTATAACGACTCAATTACCCTTAAATGTGGAATAATAGATTAGTACGAGGCTTAGAAAGTTATAACTATGCATATGAGACATGTAATAAGTTTGAAAACATTCGTTAGGTTGTTTGGTTAAAAGTTGGATTCGAAAACGTCATTTTTGCCTAAATATGTACTATAACGACCCAATTACCCTTAAATGTGGAATAATAGATTAGTAAGAGGCTTAGAAAGTTATAACTATGCATATGAGACATGTAATAAGTTTGAAAACATTCCTTAGGTTGTTTGGTTAAAAGTTGGGTTCGAAAATGTCATTTTTGCCTAAATATGTACTATAACGACCCAATTACCCTTAAATGTGGAATAATAGATTAGTACGAGGCTTAGAAAGTTATAACTATGCATATGAGACATGTAATAAGTTTGAAAACATTCCTTAGGTTGTTTGGTTAAAAGTTGGGTTCGAAAACGTCATTTTTGCCTAAATATGTACTATAACGACCCAATTACCCTTAAATGTGGAATAATAGATTAGTACGAGGCTTAGAAAGTTATAACTATGCATATGAGACATGTAATAAGTTTGAAAACATTCCTTAGGTTGTTTGGTTAAAAGTTGGGTTCGAAAACGTCATATTTGCCTAAATATGTACTATAACGACCCAATTACCCTTAAATGTGGAATAATAGATTAGTACGAGGCTTAGAAAGTTATAACTATGCATATGAGACATGTAATAAGTTTGAAAACATTCCTTAGGTTCTTTGGTTCAAAGTTGGGTTCGAAAACATCATTTTTGCCTAAAAATGACCTAGGAAAACGTCATTTTATGGGTTAGAATTGAAATAATGACAGCATGCATGATTGATGGTGTCTTTTATGGGTTTTGATCTGTTCCAAAATGTTGCAAAGCTCAGATCAGAACTGTGCAGATCAGTGCACAGAACTGATCAGAACTGACCAGTTCTGTGCACTGATCTGCACAGTTCTAATCTGAGTTGTGCAGATCAGTGCACAGAACTGGTCAGTTCTTTATTTTTATTTTAAAATCCTGCTTTTGAAGGTATGTAATTTTGATGATTTTCCAATGCAGTAGCGTCAGGCATGGATGAAGATCAACACGCAAATTCAGGTCCTTCTAACAAATCACCAAATCAAGTGCCCTAAAAGCAAAAAAAGAAGCCAAGAGGCCCTACAAAAGGAATAAAATCCATGCCCGGGGTTCCAAGAATAATTGAATGGGATCACTTGGACCGACCCACAGGGAAATGGGCAACGGATTACAAGAATCACATTGGCGAGATAAGTCGCGCAAAGGTTTCAATATTGATCAGAACCTGGGAAGATGTTTCACAAGGAATAAAAGACACTTTGTGGGAAGACGTCAAGGTAACCGGTTTTATTTTGGAAATTCAGTTGTACATATCTACGTGTCTTTTTCATGTGCTAAAAGACTTTCTTGTTCCTTTTCTTTTTCTTTCATTTAGAGAGAATTTCATATCACAGATGAAACTAAGAAAGAAGTTGTCTTAAAGAGTTGTGATAAGCGTTGGAGGGAATTCAAATCAAGATTGACGACTGGTTGGATCCGGGGTACAAGAAAAAGGCCAAAAGATGAAAAGATGCCATATGATTTGTATAGTTATATAACTAAGGATATATGGAAGGAATTTGTGAAGATACGTACCTCCGAAGAAGCTGAGGTATAAAAATTATTCTTATTTAAAGTCTTGTTATAATCTAAGTTTTATTTTGTTGTAATAATTTCTTTTACCCCCCTAAAATTAGGAAATAAGTGAGAAAGCAAGACAAAGTCAATCTTTCAACATATATCCTCATCATATGGGACAGAAATCATATGCTGAAATGACAAGTGAATGGCAGAGAAAAGGGTACATTCCCTCAGTTTCTTCGTCATCTGAAGGTTCCTCTGCGTCTACAATTTCTTCAAGTTTGCCGAGTAGGACATGTTTATGGCTTCTTGCAAGATCGGTACCAGATGAGAAAGGAAATCCTTACTTGCCGGATCAGGGCACACAAAAGGTCAAAGAAAATATTGTAAGTTCATTTAACAATTTTGCGTAATGTTGTGATTCCTCTAATTTCATATATGTTCTTAAATATGAAACCAAGTGTTGAACTTTTCTCAAAACCATTTGATTTCATGTAGGATGAATGGAAAAGGAAACAAGATGAAGGGGAATTTGTTCCCAAAAGTGCACGAGATGATGTCTTATCTCGTGCACTTGGTAAGACTAAAGAAGGGAGACCACTAACATTTGGTGGTGGAGTAGGCATCAAAGCTGTGTGGGGGACCGGAGAGCGGCGTAGCTTTCGACGGTATGGAGATGCGGAGATGGAGGAAATGGAAGCAAGAGTGACCAAAAGGGTCAAAGATGAGACAATACAAGAGATGAACTCCAAGATGAATGCCATGGTCATGGAGAAATTTATCACATTTGCTAAAGAACTTGGTGTCCAAATACCAAGCCATATGAGGATATACGCAAATGTTCATAGTAGTTGTCGTTCCGGGGGTTTAGATCCATTTGCCGACATTACGGTATGATAATTTGTGTTTTTCAAGTACTTTGTTTCTAGTTAATTCTATTGAACTTTTCTAACATGTTACATTGTATTTGCGTTATTGTTCAAAATAAATAATAAGGAACCTGTCCCGTGCCATCTATACCTGAACATAGGCTCGGAGAAAGTCTTTGTTGCCTATGGTACCATATGTCCAGAGTTGCTCCTTGATCACCACAACGACGTCACGTCCGATAACGTGAAAGTGAGCGTTGATGATTTTGAGCCCGCGTACAAAGAAGCTCCCGTCCCCGTGCCTTCTTAATATATTAAGAAACTTGCTCAAGCTCATGGTACCTTCACTCAGTGGCCAAAGCATTTGGTGTCGCTTACGAATGAGGAGGTAACTAACATATGCATGATAATTTGAAGTAGAACTATTATACCATGTATGCTCACTAATATGTATATCGTTATTTGAAAATCATACCTCAGGTAAACAAGCCTACAAGTAAAGAGCCTAAAGGGAAAGGGAACAAAGGGAAAGAGATAGTGGTTGGGGGAAGTGGAACAAAAGCGTCCAACACTAAATCAAAAACCTATTTCCTTGAAAATTATAAAGTGCAAAATTTGAGTGGTAAGTGCAATGTGATGAAAACTATGATGTTGGGATTAAAAGAAGGGGAGCACGTTAAGGTACATTGCACTAAAAGGACATTCAATATGGAAAAGGACTTTGAAATTAGTGTCACCGTTGAAGACACCGATCAACTTCTCTCGGGAGCATGGCTCAATATATCAATAATACAAGTTTTTGTTACGTGAGTTACCTAAATTCATATTTTGCCCCTAAATTTGATTTTTATGATTGTCTTAACGTTCTTACACTCTATATTATAGGGCTTTGAGTGAGTTGTGTTTTCACGATGATTGTCACCCCAATAGTATTGGATTCATGTGCCCGGAGATGATCTCGGCCACCATGTTAAAGTCCGATGCAGATCGAATTCTATTGTACATGACGAGGTCCATGATGCACTTAGTTCTAAGACATTCATCTTATGTCCATACTACGAAAAGTATGAAAATTACTTTGAACTTCGTTTTTAATTGATTGTTATAAATTTAACTTTTTTTTTTCTAACTACATACGTTTATTGTTTGTATGTAGGAGTCACTGGATGCTTTTAGTTCTTTGCTTGTCTAAACGTGAGGTCTACATATTTGATTCTCAACAGAAGAAGAGAAATTTGATGATTAAGGAGCCACTAAACAAGTAAGTAAAGTATGCATATGAAAATGCCATTTTTGCCTAAATTTTTGCCTTAGGTTCTTTGGTTCAAAGTTGGGTTCGAAAACATCATTTTTGCCTAAAAATGACCTAGAACGACCCAATTAGCCTTAAATGTGAAATAACAGATTGTAAAGAGACTTAGAAAGTTATAACTATGCATATGAGACGTGTAATAAGTTTGAAAACATTCCTTAGGTTCTTTGGTTCAAAGTTGGGTTCGAAAATATCATTTTTGCCTAAAAATGACCTAGGACGACCCAAATAGCCTTAAATGTGAAATAATAGATTGTAAAGGGCCTTAGAAAGTTATAACTATGCATATGAGACGTGTAATAAGTTTGAAAACATTCCTTAGGTTCTTTGGTTCAAAGTTGGGTTCGAAAACATCATTTTTGCCTAAAAATGACCTAGGACGACCCAATTAGCCTTAAATGTGAAATAATAGATTGTAAAGGGCCTTAGAAAATTATAACTATGCATATGAGACGTGTAATAAGTTTGAAAACATTCCTTAGGTTCTTTGGTTCAAAGTTGGGTTCGAAAACATCATTTTTGCCTAAAAATGACCTAGGACAACCCAAATAGCCTTAAATGTGAAATAATAGATTGTAAAGGGCCTTAGAAAGTTATAACTATGCATATGAGACGTGTAATAAGTTTGAAAACATTCCTTAGGTTCTTTGGTTTAAAGTTGGGTTCGAAAACATCATTTTTGCCTAAAAATGACCTAGGACGACCCAAATAGCCTTAAATGTGAAATAATAGATTGTAAAGGGCCTTAGAAAGTTATAACTATGCATATGAGACGTGTAATAAGTTTGAAAACATTCCTTAGGTTCTTTGGTTCAAAGTTGGGTTCGAAAACATCATTTTTGCCTAAAAATGACCTAGGACGACCCAAATAGCCTTAAATGTGAAATAATAGATTGTAAAGGGCCTTAGAAATTTATAACTATGCATATGAGACGTGTAATAAGTTTGAAAACATTCCTTAGGTTCTTTGGTTCAAAGTTGGGTTCGAAAACATCATTTTTGCCTAAAAATGACCTAGGACGACCCAATTAGCCTTAAATGTGAAATAATAGATTGTAAAGGGCCTTAGAAAGTTATAAATATGCATATGAGACGTGTAATAAGTTTGAAAACATTCCTTAGGTTCTTTGGTTCAAAGTTGGGTTCGAAAACATCATTTTTGCCTAAAAATGACCTAGAACGACCCAATTAGCCTTAAATGTGAAATAACTGATTGTAAAGAGACTTAGAAAGTTATAACTATGCATATGAGACGTGTAATAAGTTTGAAAACATTCCTTAGGTTCTTTGGTTCAAAGTTGGGTTCGAAAACATCATTTTTGCCTAAAAATGACCTAGGACGACCCAAATAGTCTTAAATGTGAAATAATAGATTGTAAAGGGCCTTAGAAAGTTATAACTATGCATATGAGACGTGTAATAAGTTTGAAAACATTCCTTAGGTTCTTTGGTTCAAAGTTGGGTTCGAAAACATCATTTTTGCCTAAAAATGACCTAGGACGACCCAAATAGCCTTAAATGTGAAATAATAGATTGTAAAGGGCCTTAGAAAGTTATAACTATGCATATGAGACGTGTAATAAGTTTGAAAACATTCCTTAGGTTCTTTGGTTCAAAGTTGGGTTCGAAAACATCATTTTTGCCTAAAAATGACCTAGGACGACCCAAATAGCCTTAAATGTGAAATAATAGATTGTAAAGGGCCTTAGAAAGTTATAACTATGCATATGAGACGTGTAATAAGTTTGAAAACATTCCTTAGGTTCTTTGGTTCAAAGTTGGGTTCGAAAACATCATTTTTGCCTAAAAATGACCTAGGACGACCCAAATAGCCTTAAATGTGAAATAATAGATTGTAATGGGCCTTAGAAAGTTATAACTATGCATATGAGACGTGTAATAAGTTTGAAAACATTCCTTAGGTTCTTTGGTTCAAAGTTGGGTTCGAAAACATCATTTTTGCCTAAAAATGACCTAGGACGACCCAAATAGCCTTAAATGTGAAATAATAGATTGTAAAGGGCCTTAGAAAGTTATAACTATGCATATGAGACGTGTAATAAGTTTGAAAACATTCCTTAGGTTCTAGGGCCAAAAATGACCTAGAACGACCCAATTAGCCTTAAATGTGACTACTACGTATATAATTGCATTTACATGTGTAAACAAAGTATATAATTGCCATTACATGTAAAATATTCTTTGCATTTACATGTGTAAACAAAGTATATATAATTGCATATTTTATCGAATGTGTAGTACTTTTCGTAGTTACAAGAGACTAGGTGGACAATCTAAGGGAACTAAATTAACATGGATTCCAGCACAGGTATATATATATATAATTAGTTTATTATTTACCTAAGAAATAAGTTTTTCAAAATTATAACATACAATGTGATAGAAATTTTACTTGTGTTATTTATTTTAATGCATTTAATTTAGTGTGCTCAACAACCGGGATCACTAGATTGTGGCTACTACGTCATGCGTTTTATGTACGACATAATAATGAATCATGGTAATAGTCAAGATCTTACTAAGGTATGTTCTCATAAACTACGTACTTTATATAATAAATTGAAGTACACAAAACTATTATATTGATCAATCGTTGATAAATTGAATTATTTACACTTTTTTAGGATTTTTCAAGAACATTGCCTTATTCACCGGAGGAGATTAATGAGGTGAAAGATTTTTGGGCAGATTACTTCATGAACAATGTCGAATTTTTAGCTTAATTTGTAATATGAACTTGATCTCTAGCTAGCTACGTACCTTTGTTGTAATAATTTTATGTTTGTTGTAACATGTTGGTTGATCGATCTATGACGAATTTAATTGCCTTTTATTGGGAACGTTAATTACGTTGTAAACTTTAGTGACAGGTATTAATTATAAATGTATTCCCGGTATTGGGAATGAAGCGTCTAATTTCAAAGACGATCATGTCGGAATTTCCAACTAAAATATTAAAAAACGAATATTTTTTTTTAAAAAATAAGTCCTTTGCAACGCACGTTAGCTCAATGTGCGAGGCAAATGACTTAATTTTTTGGCGCTAAAATTGTCATTTGCGTCGCACATTAAGCTATTGTGCGTGGCAAATGACTTTTTTTTTCGCCTAAAAGTCATTTGCGTCGCACATTTAGCTAATGTGCGACGCAAATAACTTTTCAGGCATGGTGCTGAAAAGTCATTTGCAACGCACATTAGCTAAATGTGCGACGCAAATGAACCTTATTTGCGTCGCACATTTAGCTAATGTGCGTTGCAAATGACTTTTCAGCACCATGCCTGAAAAGTTATTTGCGTCGCACATTAGCTAAATGTGCGACGCAAATAAGGTTCATTTGCGTCGCACAAATGTGCGACGCACGATGTGCGACGCAAATGTGCTTAAAAGTGCGATGCAAATGACCCTTTTTCCACTAGTGACTCCCTCCGTCCCGGAATACTTGACCTGTTTTCCTTATCGGGTCGTCCCTTAATACTTGACCTGTTTCTAAAAATGGAAATATTCTAACAATATTATATTATTTCTCACTCCACCCATATTAACCCATCTACCCCCTACTCCATACAAAAAATAATTAAAAATTCAACCCCTACTCTCCCCCAACCCCACCCTTTACACATTTCCCACTAACTACAATAAAATAATACCCCACTATCAACTACTACCTATTAAATTAAATAAGTCAATTCAAGTTCCTTAAACTCTGTGTCGGTCAAACCGGGTCGAGTATTCCGGGACGGAGGGAGTAATTTATTCTAGTACAAACCAGTTAGAATCTCCATCATTTTCTAATTTGACACTTTTTGGTAAGGATTGTCACATTTATATACGCATTTTAGGTTTGTTTTGGTGAAGCTTGCCAACAAATAAAGCTATTTTAAAAACACATCAAGTACGTAACGTACGTTACACGGATTGAAAATAGCTTGTACCGTAGGTCAAGGTTCGAACGCTCCCCCCTTCATATGTGATTTGCAATTTCTTTAAATTTGTGTCTGGTTCAAACCATTATTATAAATCATTTCAAAGTAAAAATAAATAATTATCATGGCCATCAGGGGTCGAAACTAGCTCAATAAGATGAAAACATTTCTTAAAAAGTATTTTTGTCACGTGAAGCTCTCGATGATTTAGCGAGTCTTACTTATTCCATATGTCATCAATAAGTTTTAAGTTAGTGAGAGTGATGGATAGCTCAGTTGGTTAGAGCTTCCATCCTGGTTCCAGGTGATCCTGAGATCGATTCTCATTCCCGGCCTTGTGGCTCATTTGCACCAAAAAAAAATAAGTTTTAAGTTAGTCTCGCTCATGACCCCCAAGTTTTAATCTCTATTATATAAGAGAGCTTCTGAGGTTATTACGGTAAACAATTAACCTTTCCCAAAGACTCATATGTGGAAAGCCACACCATCAAATTGATGGTGTGACGTGTTTATACTAGAATTAATTACGTTACTCAGTGAAACCTAGAAGACTAGACTACATAAAACATGTGGTGTTGTATACATAATGTTGGCTGGAGCGATGGTTTAACTACTTATTTAAAGCTCTATTCATAATATGCAGCAGGTCGGGAGTTCGGTAGACATAATTTTTTCCCTTTTGTTAAACATTCACTAGGCTTTTACCGACCCTAGTTGGAGCCTTGGAGGTGGTTGGAAGTTAATTGTACCCTTAATAATATTACACAATAGTAATTAATATAATGGAGTTATGAATCTTTTTGGCTTTAACTTACTAATATTAATAGTAATTGCGTCTATCATTTATAAGTAACATCATTAATAGTATTGGTAGTAATTGTGCCTAATATTTAAAGTAACACCATTAACATGTAAAAGTAACCATAGTATGTAAACTATTAAAGTAACATCCTAATATTTTAAGTGTATAAGTAGCTTGATTAAAACTAACTTTTCTAAAACTATAAAAGTAACTGAGATTATAAATAGAAGTAACAAATTACAAATAGAAGTAATCCTTAATAATATCAGTAGTAACCGTGTCTATTGTTTAAAAGTAACACCATTAACATACAAAAAGTAACCTCAATATAACATTAAAGTAACACCCTAATGGTTTAAGTGGCTAAGTAGATGGATTAAAAGTAATTGTGTTAAAACTATAAAAGTAACTGAAATTACAAACAGAAGTAATCCTTAGTAATATTAGTGATTGTGCCTAATGTTTAAAAGTAACACCATTAACATACAAAATATAACCCTAGTCAAACATTAAAGTAACGTCCCACTGTTTTATAAACTAAAGTAATTTTTTAATATTTTATATGATAGAACCCCTTAATTATATGTGAAGTCATCCATTAATAGCTTAATAGTAAACTTGATAGGAAGATATTTAAATAAAAAAATACATATAAAAAAAGAAACAAAATACAAAGAAGGCAAAAAATAGGAAGAAGAATGTGAAAGGTAGTATAACTTGCAACCATCATGAATCGAAAATTGTGACCATATTGGCGCAAAACTCTATTCAAGACTAGGCACCACTGAAACAATCACAGTATACAACGTGTTTCCTGTGTGACCAGTCACACCATCAACTTGATGGTGTGACGCGCGCACAACGCAATTACTGTGAAGAAAGTTATTGACCGGTGATACTTGACTTTCTATGTTGGTGTTACTTATACATTGTATTCGTTGTTACTTTTCTTATTTTATTGCAGTTTCTTCAATTTCATGTTAGAGGTTCCTTGTATAGACTGGTGACAACGTTACTTGACTTTCTATGTTGGTGTTACTTATATATTGTATTCATTGTTACTTTTCTTGTTTTATTGCAGTTTCATGTTAAAGGTTCCTTGTATAGACTGGTGTTACTTGACTTTTTATGTTGGTGTTACTTAGACATTGTATTCGATGTTACTTTTCTTGTTTTACTGCTGTTTCTTCAATTTAATGTTAGAGGTTCCTTGTATAGGCTAGTGTTACTTTACTTTCTATGTCGGTGTTACTTACACATTGTATTCACTGTTACTTTTCATGTTTTATTTTAATTTCTTCAATTTCATGTTAGAGGTTCCTTGTATAGACTGACATTACTTGACTTTCTATGCTGGTGTTACTTATATATTGTATTCGTTGTTATTTTTCTTGTTTGATTGCATTTTCTTAAATTTTATGTTGGAGGTTCCTTGTATAGACTGATGTTACTTTATTTTCTATGTTAGTGTTACTTTTAAGTCCCGTTAACCAACACGTTGGGCTTATTTATAAGTGTGAACTCGCCACACCATCAAGTTGATGGTGTGGCTGGTCACATATAAGACTTGAGAAAATAACATTTGGTGAGTGGCTGATGTGGCGTAAAGGGGAAAGTACTACGTGACATATATACGCTTTTTAATCTATTGGTATAGATAGTAAAGAAAATTAAATGAAAACAAAATCAAATCATGAATTTCATTTATCAATGTACTAACTCGAGGTCTCTCAAACACTTTATATGTCCCTTAAAAAACAAAAATCCGTATATGCCTGAAATAACACAATACTTTCATGCGCATTACAAACTAACGAATCATTGAGGTCTTTGCCTAGTGATAAATTTGAGGGACTATGTACACTACGTTACAAATCCGATTCTCTCAATTACCATTCCCTATTAATTTCTGTAGTCCGTAATATTTCACGTCTTTATAGCTTATTCGGACAAGAAATAAAAGCTAACTAGTTTTTGGGCCCGGATAATGCCCCGAGTTACTACATTAACAACATTCATATTTACTTGTATATTTTTTTTGCAATGATAAAATAAAACATGTAATAAATTAATGGTAATAGCTTTGTTCTTTAAACTCAATGTCAGGGTTCAAACCTTATGAAAAAAAAGCAAGCGTCTCAGTTACAATGGATAGCACAATACTTGAGGACCAAAAAAAGTGTGACATGCAAATAGAAGCATAGAGAAACTACCAAAAATAAGAAGACATGAAAACGTCCATGTGACTTAGGCTAACTACATATTGCTAACTTACAAAAAGGTTTAGTCAGAAGAAAGGGGTCAAGTGAGGAATTCATTACAATGGGCCCGACCCTTATTAGCAATTTAGCACTATACAACACATGTGAGCCTACAAATGGAGGACGCACATCTATTTATTAGCCGGGTGGGTCTGTCACTCCCGTGACACACCTGACCCACATCTATGGCTTGTAAATTCATACTCCATCAGTCTTTTAATACAAGCATTGCTTTTTTTTGGAGGCGGTACCTTAATACTTGCACCATTTTTACAAATGAATTTTGTTACCAATATTATATTATTTCTCACGCTTACCTACTAACCCCCTCCCTACAAAAAATCATTAAAAATTTCACACCCTCACTATCCCTTACACATTCTCACTAACTATATTAAAAAAAATACCCCACTATACTATCAACTACCACTCATTAAATTAATAAGTCAATTCAAGTGTCTTAAGCTCTGCAGCGGTCAAACCGGTGCGAGTATTAAGGGACGAAGGGAGTACTCCGCAATTACCTGCATCACCAATTCTTAAATGAACTTGGTGCAAACTAAATTTATTATGGACCATGCCTAAAAGAAGGTTAATAACTTGTTCCTATTTTATTTTGACATATATTTTAGGATTACTATGAAAAAAAATCAAATTCATATCGTCGGTTCATGTTGTGTTGGAATGATGTTATTTCAAGTAACAATTCACTTTTAAAAACATAGAGTTATATGATTCAAAATGGTTACTATATCTAAAATTTACGGTATTTAACTTATTACGGTCACTATATATACAATAAAAATCCCTATGTATGTTAAAAAGTGTTAGAGAAACTTATTAGTTTTGAATCCATACTAATATTATTGTGGACTAATTCCATACAAAAATATTCCGTACATTTGTGTATTCACATGTGACTTACTCGGATTATTATTTACTTAGGACCATAAGATAATTGCATGGGCACTTCAGGTAGGTGGCGCGTTCCATATCAAATGTCGACAATGTCCGATATAATGTCTTAGACACTCCAAATGGCGTTGTCCTTCAATTTAGTTTTCAAAAGGTCTTGTGCGCACAAGATGTATAATAAATTTATTGTACACCAAGATAACTTTAATCCTTTTTTTGTAACTTTAACCTAGTTTTGATTAACTTTTATATTAGTAAAAAAAAATTAATAGATAAATATTTTAAAGGGTTAAATGATTAATTTTATACATTATTAGTTAGTTTGAAGAAATAAGTTTTACTAAAATGAAAAAATTTATCACTGAAAAATAGATAACTTTTACATATATATGCTTAACTTTTAAGCATTTTGAGTTAACTTTTATTCCGGTGTACAATATTTATTATGGGTTATTGTACACCCATTGTAAGTAAGAATTTGTGTTTATTTTGTAGTAATATTTTGGACATGTATCATGATAAAGTGAGTGAAAAAGAAGAGAAAAGAATACACAACATAGTCTTAAGAAGAAGAAAACTCACATTGTACTCTATGACTATGTGATTGTTGACTCCATAATTTTGATGATGACAAGTTCAATTATACTAATAAGATTGTCTAGCGTGTCCAGGAACAGGTTGTAACTTGTAACCAAGGCTGCAGTTAGAACAAAGTAATCCTCGCAATGGATAAAGACCAAGAGGCACAAAGAGCAAACTCACACGAATAATGAAGACATCTATGAAGAGCCTCAAGGAAGATAATTCGGGATCAAGACTCAAAATAGCTCTAAGGACTGTTTTGTAAACGCAAGGTCAAAAGAGTAAGACTAAGTACACTATGAACTGCGAAGTATGGGAACAATACGTGTCTGCATGAGTAATAAGAAGTGTGTCCATTTAGCTAGTTGAGTTTCATCTAAAATCGATTAAACTTAAGGTGTTTCACTTGTGTTACACTTCTTAATAAGAAAGATAAAATTGTTTCTAGATAAGTCTCATGTAGAGTTTAAGTTAAGTTATGTCTTCTCTATGCTTGAAATATAAATATCAATTTAGGAACGCTTAACTGAGTTAGTGCTTATCATACTCAAGTACGAGTTTCATTCAATGTCAATCATATAGAGTCATAAATCATGTAAAGTTAGGCTTTAGATAAACTCAAGGGATCGTAGGTCAAATACTAAAATCACTATAAATGGACCCCTAAGTCCGTTTCATAAACTCATCAGACTCATTAGCAAATCCAGGGCATTCAGGTATCATCTTAAGCTTTGCATTCGAGTCTGTCCATGTTCCCTATATTGAGCAGTCTGATTACGTTGCCTTATATCTCTGCTTTCGTCTTGATTATTGTTTGTTTACTTATTCTTTACTTAAAGTGAATTGTATTGAAGTAATCTTGAGCCAGACTTACATAGCGAGAGAGAAGATCTCAAGAGAGATCCTCGAGTTGGAATGCTTGAGGGACTGTTCCATAGGGAAGGAACGCTTGAGGGATTGTTCCTTGGGAATATGTGTTCAGAGTTGATACATAGTTCGTGGCCCAATGTAGAATTAGGTTTGTAAACTTACTTGTTTTGTCTAATTAGTGAAAGTGTTAAGTTCCTACGGGCTGTAAGGGGTGCTGAAAAGACGTGTTTAGAATCTCTTCATTCTTCCCTCGCAGACGTGGCAATCAATATTAAGTAAATGGGAACTAACTGGGCGGTCGTAGCCTCCTGTTTACACATCATGGAGTCTCCATTCAATTTTCAACGACAATGTGGAAAACTGACAAATCCCGGTTATTGTGATACGAGATTAACAACTGAAACTCATGCTCACGTATTTGACCCCAACGGCTTAGGTTCCCTTATGATCCCTAGTTTGGAGATCACTCAATGTACATCTGTAGAGTAGTGATTGAGGGTTCGAAGGACATTTACTAATACGGGGAGTGCCCAACATTAGCCCATGTGACCGTCCTTACTAGTTCAATATAACGATGACGGGACATGCGTTAGACTGCATTACTAATGTGGATTGATTTTAATGCACACATATTAACTAACAGGCGTCGATAGGATGATTTAGAATAATTTAAGGAATTAACCTAGCAATAATCCGGATTGTCCAAAGAATATCTTATTCATCGTTATCAATATTCAGATTAAGTTAGCAGATTTATAAAGGTGATTAAAGCAAGAAACAAAATACGACACGTTACAATATAGTTTAGGCTATATTGCGGTTCTCAGAAACTAACCACTTGTCTTTACTCGTTTTTCTTTTTCGCGGCGTACTTTCCTCGACTTGACTGGATATAATATACTACCTCCGTTCCTGAAAGTAATTTACACTTTCCGTTTTAGTCCGTTCCTGAAAGTTATTTACACTCTACTTTATTCCATTTTTAGCGTATACATTATACATTTATACCCTCATTTGGCTCACTGCAACATGCAACTTGCGATACTTTAATACGGAGTATTAATTTTAATCCACTCACATTGTTGGACAATTTATAGCCACTTTATTTTCCCATTTGTTACCTTTCCATCACATGTTCACCAAAGTTCCTTAATTACCGTGCAAATAGTAAGCGTAAACATCATTTAGGAACCGAGGTAGTATAAAATATAACAGTTAATGTATATATGAGTTTTATTTTAACTTAATAATTTAATAGAATTCGTGCATCGCACGGGCTAAAATCTTGTATTAATATAAAGGAAGACCAAGAACGTCAAAAAAGAAAAGTAATCTGTATATCTCTTTTTGAAATACGGACCTTTTTAAAGAATGTACTCCGTATATCTCTTTTTTAATTACGGGGAGAGTAGAAATCTTATTTGTATTAGAGCACTCCCATCAATGGGGAGAAAATCTGCTCACGAGCAAAAAGGGTGAGGAAAAAAAATCAGACCACATCAATGGGGAAGAGATTTATTGCTCACGAGGAAAAGAAAAAAAGAATGCGAGACATTCATTTTTGGCTGGAAATCTCGCCAGAAATTGGGCCTCACTGTTAGGTTATGATACATATGACAATTCATAAATCATGCGGAAAAACCATAAAGCCAGGAAAACATATTATTTACACATAATCATTTAGCATAGTTTAGATGCATACTCTTTGTTGCGTGCCTTCCCTAGCTGCGCCCGAACCGAACAAGAACAAGTCTTTAGGACTCCAAATGTCGTCCCTCCGTAGATAGTCCACAGCACGTCCGGATCCGCCTTAAGATTGACCAACTAGAATCGCCTTTAAGGTACTACTTATTTTCGGCTAAATGGGCAAGAGTTATGGCTGATTTTTCTGCTTAAAAATCCTAGCTTTGAATACTTGAAAAACTTGTGTATAAATTTATGACCCTAGGCATATATTTATAGAACCTTGGAAAGGATTTCGAATCCTGTTAGAATACTAATTAATTAATTAGAATCCTATTAGAACTCTAAATAATTAATTTAATCTTTTAGGATTAGGATTTAATCTATGCACGAATTCTGATAGCTTTAGGATTCGTATAGCACGTACACACGCACCGCACGAGCATCGCACGCCCATGCGCAAGCCTTGCGGCCCACGCTGTGCGCACGGCGCACAGGCCCACTGCCCGCAGCCCATTTGTGTGCGCGCGCCAGCCTTGGCTGGGACTGGCCTTGCGCTGGGCCTGGTCGAGGAATTGGCGTGTTGTTGGATGCGTGTGGCTTGCTGGGCGATGGCCTGGCTTCGTGCTGGGCCCTCGTCCGGCAGGCCTCGTCCGATGCTTATTCGTACGATACGCTTCCGATTAAATTCCCGGTTCCGGAATTCATTTCCGATACGAACAATATTTAACATTTCCGATTCCGGAATCAATTTCCGTTTCGAACAAATATTTAATATTTCCGTTTCCGGAATTATTTTCCGATTCCGATAATATTTCCGATTCTGAAAATATTTCCGTTTCCGGCAATATTTCTGATTCCGGCAATATTTCCATTTCCGATAATATTTTCCGATACGTACCATGTTTCCGTTCCCGGCAACATCTACGACTTGGATAATATTTATATTTCCGATACGATCCATATTTCCGATTCCGGCAATATCATCGTTTCCGGAGTATTCATTTCTTGCCTGTGACGATCTCAGCTCCCACTGAAACCAAGATCCGTCGATTCTGAATATCCATAGATGGAGTATTTAATGCCATTAAATACTTGATCCGTTTACGTACTATTTGTGTGACCCTAGGGGTTCAGTCAAGAGTAAGCTGTGGATTAATATCATTAATTCCACTTGAACTGAAGCGGCCTCTAGCTAGGCATTCAGCTCACTTGATCTCACTGAATTATTAACTTGTTAATTAATACTGAACCGCATTTATTAGACTTAACATAGAATGCATACTTGGACCAAGGGCATTATTTCCTTCAGTCTCCCACTTGTCCTTAGGGACAAGTGTGCATTTCCTAATTCCTTTGTCGCTCGATGCTTGCTCTTGAACATAAGGTAAGAGTTGTCATCCTTATTATGTCCAGAGGTGTTCCTCGGTTTCAGAGTTCAACTGATCAAATAAACAGATAATCATAGCCTATGATTCATCCGAGCACGGCCATGCATTTCACAGTTTCTAGCTCTCCGAGTGGCCTTGTACAACTTTTAAGCATCTCATCCCGATTTATGGGAGGACAATCCCAATCTTGCGATCTTGAGATTAGACTTCGTTTGATAGGTGATTACCTGAGCGTTGCCTTTATAGCCTCCTTTTACGGTGCGACGGTTGGTCAACGTCAAAGCAACCAGTTCTCAAACAAGTAATCTCAAATCACTCAAGTATTGGGGATTTAGTGTCTAATAATTTTAATGAAATTTACTTATGACAGATTTTCATCTCTTACAGTAAAGTTTCATAGGTCTTGTCCGATACTAGTCTTCCCAAAGTAAGTATCTATGCAAATGATTATGACATTGCCATGTCCACATAGTTCAAGAAACAGAACTACTAGTCATCTTGCATTCTAGTCGTCTAACGTTTTCTATGCGTCCAAATTTATAGAAAACTCCGACCAGGGACCATGCTCAACTTTTGACATTCAAGTTCACTTGATAGACATTTCTTAGTCACAGGACTGGTCCTGACAGTCTATCTTGAATATTTCGTCAAATTGAAGGGACTCATCATTTAATACTAAACCAAGATTAAATGGAATATGAAAATACATTTCATATATGATAAATGTTCAACCCCAATGTTTTACAACCATGGGCCTTAAACCCATCTTTAAAACAGTTCATGGAATTTCAAAGCTATGTTTGATTTCCAGTGCTACAATGTGAGTGTTACTTCTCACTTGTTGCATAGGTTTAGTTATCATGCTTTGCCAATCTTAATATCCTTTTCATCGAATGATTTTCGAGATATGATGATAAGATCTTTTGAGTTTGTTTATTATGTGATGTAGTCTTTCTTACTTAAATAGTGGTTCTACGCATTTTGCAATGAAGAACCATCAAGGTAGCAGACATGTGATCCACCCAAGTTCAATGAAGAACTCTTTAATATAAACAACTCTATTTTATTGCTTCTTAGGCAATAAGTACTTTTACTTCAACTGTATAGGTTGCTAGTAATGCTTTGTTTGGATTTACTTATCCAAGCAGTTCACAGATATGCGGAAGACTTTCCAACTATATCTTAGAACTTAGAAATTTAATTTCCCACACAACAACTCATGGTCTCCAATCCATGTTGCCATTTCAAATCACGATGCTCTATGGCTCGTCTTTGTCAATGGTTAACTCCATAGGGTCTTGCTTGATCCTTTGCCAGTGTTTATGCGTGTAGCATCAATATTTAGCACATCTTTATTTCCTTGAATCAAGAACTATTCCTATGTACCCTTTTAAGTACCATAAGTATTCTTGATCTCAATCTAGTTGATCTTTACTTAGATCAATAGAGATTGGTATATGTTCGTCATGCCTAAAGTCATACGATACATTTTTGGCGATCCTCATATTATATCATACATGATAAATTCTTTTGCAGAATAATTCTCAATTGAATTGTATTCATGTAACTTTAGCTCATTCAATTTCAGTAGATACTGAATCCAGCTAAATTCTTTGACATATAATATAGGTTAAGAATCTCACTTAGATCCTTTGATGTTTTAACTTAGTAAATGCTTATACATAGTTCAAACATTCTTTTACTTAGATTTATTCACATGGGTCGAATATCTCCAATGGAGTATTTCGTGTTTGATTTAGTAAATGCCATTACTTAATCCAAAACAATATTATAAGATCTTTGTAAATAGATCTTAGTACCCAGTATGTACTAAGTTTCGCCTTGGTCCATCATTGATGAATAATCTCAAATCTAAGTATTTAGCATTTGAATGTTATTTCACAATAGAGAGATATGTGTGTGATACACATAGGACCAATTAAGTTTTATGTACTCCCACTAAACTTCTTATATATCTATAAGAATCATGTACATTTTATGAAACTAAAATACTTATTAGCTTAACTAAAATACATTTCTAATTCCCAATTGCTTGCTTAAATCTGTACTTAGATTTTATAAACTAGCTTTTCTTTTCAAGCATTTATTTGGATCCACAAATCCTATGACATACCATGTACATAGTTTCTTCCAACATTTGATTGAGGAATACGTTTTGTCATCCAATTGCCATATGTACCAATATGCAATCATTGCTTGAATTATAGACTTAAGCATTACGATTTTGCATGAGGTTTCAACACAATCCACATCGTGAATTTGCTTGTAACCTTTAGCAACTAATCTAGCTTTGTGTGTGAACACAATTTCATGTTTGATGGTTTTTATCCTTAAAACAAACTTTGCAACCAATAGGTGTGAAACTATTCTTGCAAATCAACAAAATTTCAATTTTGTCATCAAAACATTGAGTATGTTTTATGGCCTCTAACCATTTAAAACATTTGAGTCTATATATGGCCTCTAACTATTTTAGGGAATCTGGGTTTCGTCATAGCTTTCTTACAAGTCACAAACTCATTAATCTACATGATAATAGTTTGACTGCAAGTTGTAGGTTTCTTCACTATCTAATAGAAGAATTGCATTGTTTCAGTGACCTGAACTCCATGTTTCTTCACTATCTAATAGAAGAATCTCATAGTTTCAGTGACTTGAACTCTATGCCTACAAGGGTATAGAACATCAAACAACAGAATATCAATAGCCACTTAAAAGTCCTTTGAATATTCTGTTCTCCTAGAAGCACTTGTAAAGTCTTCTAAGAGATGTCTATTCTTTAAAGCCACTTCTAAAGTCCTTAAAGAATACGTGTTCGGATTTTCTAAAGAACTTCGAAAAGCCTCCGGAATGTCCGTTTATGTTTGTTGTTCGCCTCGAAGACTTTCGAGGTCTATTTTCTCCCACTTGTCATTTTGGAAACGAATCTCCAAAAGGACATTATTTCGAGCAAACAAACATTATGTTCTCAAAAATTCGTGGTAGAAACAATACCCTTGTGTCTCATTTGAATAAATCACAATGAAACATATATCTATACTTGGGCCTTAGTTTGTCGAATGACAAACACTAAGCTCCCACTGAGTTTTGCAACTCTCTAGATATATTTTATGAAAAGTTATTCTGAAATTACTTTTCAATAGCTTTGACGAATTTTGGTTTAGTTTGGTGGTAGTTGAGCATTTTGTTTTAGAAATTATAGGAAAAGTCCTTATGATTCATCATTAATCGAATCAAGTACTAATTGACTTCGATTATTCCAACTAAGATATGCCATATCTTATGGACCTAGATTGTGAAATTACAACACACAACCATTGATGATCATATTTGGTCTCAAGTAATCATCAACATGATCTAACCTAGATCTTTATGATTTCTTGCCAAGTGGATTTTATACTTCTGAATCTTGGAACTACCCAAACAGATTCAACTTATATCACATTTGGGTCAATAAACCTATATTCACTCAAATCCATGTGAAATAATAAAGTCATAAAATCTTTCTTTAGCTTTGAACTCTATTGTCTAGGCATTCTAACAATAGTTCATATCTTTTGTTACTTTCAACAAGTAAGACTAGTCGTCTTAAATTGATCTAGAAATCAATGAACTTTCAAAAGTCCATTAAAATAGAGCTTTTGAATGTTAACTTGTATATATGGTCTAAGCAACAATGCCAAAGATTAGTGGAACTCAAATCAAGGGTTTGATTTGAACCTAGTAAAGTTTTTATTTTTAAAGAGTTGTTTGTTTTAATCAAGCATATTGACTCAACCCGTAAATGACCATTTCATTCAAATAAACAAACAAACATTGTTTTTGTTCTTCTGAATGTGAGTCTTTCTGTGTTTGAAACAGAAATTTAGGTATGCTGATTATGGAACAAAATAGCCATTTAGTTCCAGCCTTGAAAGGACTTAAAACAAACTACATGACCCTACAGCTAATGTAGCATTGCCATGCTTCATTTCCCACTTATAGGCCATTAGTGTAGTCTAGCTTCCATTATTTGAGTTATTACCGAAGTAAGAACCTCAAGCGGTATATGATACCAAGGAAGTTTGATTCCTGGGTCACTTCTCTTTAAACATAAACTTATAGGTAGAAACGGAATTATAAATTCCTTTCATTTGTTCCTTTGTTTTCCTATTTCTTGTACCCTTTCTTATAGTCTTAAGAATTGAATTCTTTAGTGTTGACTTTTATACTTTGTTAGACATGTCCAATGTCACCAACAAGGTTCTTTACCATTTTAATTTATGTTGAATATTTTGTTTCAACTAGATGATCTTACCAGAAGCTTCTAAAGTTCTCTAAGTATCGATCTATTCGACTGTCTAGGGACTAGACTCATTCGAGAATTAAATGGACAAAGATATTAGGTTGTTAACCATTGGTAAAGCTGAGTGTTTAAACTCAATGCTTTATGATCTCAAAACTACATTGTATTTTGAATTCACAAGCACCAATCGGTTTGCCATTCGACTTTGATACTCGAAAACAACCATAAAAGTCGCTAAAAGAAACGTACATTTTAAATCGCTCTTTTTATCTCATTTCCGTGAATCGTTCTTGAATTCACTACCAATCGAGGAAATTTACTGTTACCTTTCTAAAAGGATTTATTGCAGTGCAAGATATTTAATTATAAACAATAATTAAAACATACATTGAAGCATGCAAAGTCTAAACATTTATCATGAGTAATAACTTGAAAATTAAAGCAATCATGCAATTTCAACAAGTTATTAGCATTTTATTCGAATTATGTGTTCCGGCAGGTGTGAATAAAATGATTCCAAGACCCTAAAACCATTGAAGAATTAAGCACAGTTTGTCGACTCAATTCTAAAACATTTTAGGTAAGCAAAAGCCTTTTGCTAATAGTCTAGAAACTACTCTTGGTTGATAGGTACGTCTAAGAACTTATTAGGTAAACCTATCGATTTTGCCACGACATAAAAGGACTCCTTACTTATATCGTTGAGTTTCACCAAAACTAACATGTACTCACAATTATTTGTGTACCTTGCCCCTTTAGGACCAATAAGTAACACCTCGCTGAGCGAAAACTATTACTAGATTGATGTAAAGGATATCCAAGCAAGTGTATATTTTGGCATGGCACCTTATAACTCAATTTTCAAGTTTGGAACTTAAGGCTCTTACTATGTTGGTTAGATTTTAAGTGAACTAAAATCCTTAATCATGCAACATAATCAAGCTTTGATCTTATGCATTTTAAGACATATTTAAAAGCAATAAATAACTTAAAATATGCATAAGATAAATGTGATCTAGTATGGCCCGACTTCATCTTGAAGCTTTAACTTCAAAGTCCGTCTTGAAAATCTCCGTGGGAGGCACCATTTTCTTCAAATAGGATAAGCTATAATTAAAACTAATTACAACTATTTGATGGTACGCAGACCATGTTTGAATTGAAAAACAACTTTGGCACTTTAGACCAATTACATTCAAATTAATGGTACGCAGACCATATTTTCTATCATATTTGGGCCATACTAGTCACTTCATAACCTGCAAAACAGTACATATACAATATATACCATTCACCCATTCATTAACATGAATGGCCCACATAGCTGGTTAGTAAAACACATTATGCATCACGTAAACATTTGCAGCAATTAATCAAGGGCACCAATAATCTACCAATTATTCAGTCCTTATTAATTCTAATCAAGTTGTTTTAACCTTAAGGATTTGTAGACCTAATCAAGAGTTTATGACTAAAAAGGGCTCCCACTTAAACCAATAAATTCATATGCTTTACTAATTTTAAACATAAAATGTATTTCTAGTCTAACCGGAAACATACAAATTTAATTAAAATTTAAAGCTCATATAAATTTATAATTGAATCCACAAAGTTTAATTTAATTTCAGTCGTATTTAAATTAATTCATGATTTTAATTTTAGTAAAATAATTAGAATAAATAAAATTTATTATAATTACAATATTCAAAATTAAAATCCAAGAAAATAATTTAAATTATTAATTTTAAAATTAATTAAAATTACGTAAACTGAAAATTTCAAATTAAAATTTCAAAACGATCTAATCGCAACGCAACAATCCCACGCAACGCACGCCCATGGGCCACACGCACACAGCCATCGCTGGCCATGTGCGCGCAGCCCATGCGCTGCCTCGCATCGCTGCTGCTCACCATCGCAAGGCATCACGCATGGTGCTCGCTGCGCGCGCCAGCGCTCGACGCACGAGCATGCTGCCGCAGCCCATCGCTGGGCGCAGCGCTCGTCGCACGTCGCAACACGCACCCCCACGCCATCGCTGGGCGCAGCGCTCGTCGCACGCACAACAAGCACTCGCACGCCATCGCTGGGCGCAGTGCTCGTCGTACGCACAACAGCGCTCGCACGCCATCGCTGGGCGCAGCGCTCGTCGCACGCACAATAGCGCTCGCACGCCATCGCTGGGCGCAGCGCTCGTCGTACGCACAACAGCGCTCGCTGCGCGCGAGCGATCGATGCTTGGCGCAGCACTCGTGGCACGCGAGCTTGCGCTCGCTGCGCGCGAGGCTCCGCACGCTTGCGCGAGGCAGTGCGCGTTGTGGCGCAGCTCGCTTGCTGCCCACACGCGACTGCTCGTGCCTTGCCCTCGCCCTCGCCCATTCTCCCATCGCACACAGCCCACGACACAAGGCAGGGCTGCTGCCTTGTGCTCGTGCACCATGGCCTTGCTCATTGCTTTCTTGCCGCATGGGCGACGAGCTCCCTTGCTCGTCGTCATATGCCCGCACTATGCAACACCCCTTAAGGGTAACACGTAGCGTCCATTGCTTTGTGCGTGCAAGTTATATGAGCGAATCGCATAAAATTTTAAAATTTATATTCAAAATTAATGACAAATTAATAAATAATATTAATTTCATAATTTTAGGGCGAAAAATCGAAAATTTATTATTCAATTGATTTCCGATTAACATGGATTCAAGTCTAGGTCATAAAAATTTAAAATTTAACATAAATTTACAATTTTTATGGTGGTTTTTAATCATAGGTATCTAATTAAATTATAACTAATTATGAAAATCAAATTAATTCTAAATTATTCCAATTTTCAACAAATTAATCATAATTACAAATTAGATTGCATAATTAACAAGGTTAGGCATTCAAACTTGTTAAACATATACAGTAGGTCAATCAAAAATTCAAGATTTATCAACAAGAATCGCAAATATTTAATTTAACATCTTAAATTTACGAAATTTTGCATTCGAAAAACTAAAACTCCGAAAAGTCATAGTCAGGATTCGAATTTGAGAATTCTGGGTTCGGCCGAAAAAAATTATTTTGGTCAAAATTTTAGAATGCCTTTTACATGCGGAATTGACACAAAAATCACTCGATTTGGATGAGTAACGAAGAAACTGCCGAAAAACTGCGTACGTATAATTAAATAAACGCAATTTGCAATTAATTAACAATTACGAAAATTAATCACCCCTTTTAATTCTTGCAAATTTGTAATATTTAACCATGTTCATGCAATTTAGATTATGAAAATAATAAGAGGCTCGTGATACCACTGTTAGGTTATGATACATATGACAATTCATAAATCATGCGGAAAACCCATAAATCCAGGAAAACATATTATTTACACATAATCATTTAGCATAGTTTAGATGCATACTCTTTGTTGCGTGCCTTCCCTACCTGCGCCCGAACCGAACAAGAACAAGTCTTTAGGACTCCAAGTGTCGTCCCTCCGTAGATAGTCCACAGCACGTCCGGATCCGCCTTAAGATTGACCAACTAGAATCGCCCTTAAGGTACTACTTATTTTCGGCTAAATGGGCAAGGGTTATGGCTGATTTTTCTGCTTAAAAATCCTAGCTTTGAATACTTGAAAAACTTGTGTATAAATTTATGACCCTAGGCATATATTTATAGAACCTTGGAAAGGATTTCGAATCCTGTTAGAATACTAATTAATTAATTAGAATCCTATTAGAACTCTAAATAATTAATTTAATCTTTTAGGATTAGGATTTAATCTATGCACGAATTCTGATAGCTTTAGGATTCGTATAGCACGTACACACGCACCGCACGAGCATCTCACGCCCATGCGCAAGCCTTGCGGCCCACGCTGTGCGCACGGCGCACAGGCCCACTGCCCGCAGCCCATTTGTGTGCGCGCGCCAGCCTTGGCTGGGACTGGCCTTGCGCTGGGCCTGGTCGAGGCATTGGCGTGTTGTTGGATGCGTGTGGCTTGCTGGGCGATGGCCTGGCTTCGTGCTGGGCCCTCTTCCGGCAGGCCTCGTCCGATGCTTATTCGTACGATACGCTTCCGATTAAATTCCCGGTTCCGGAATTCATTTCCGATACGAACAATATTTAACATTTCCGATTCCGGAATCAATTTCCGTTTCGAACAAATATTTAATATTTCCGTTTCCGGAATTATTTTCCGATTCCGATAATATTTCCGATTCTGACAATATTTCCGTTTCTGGCAATATTTCCGATTCCGGCAATATTTCCATTTCCGATAATATTTTCCGATACGTACCATGTTTCCGTTTCCGGCAACATCTACGACTTGGATAATATTTATATTTCCGATACGATCCATATTTCCGATTCCGGCAATATCATCGTTTCCGGAGTATTCATTTCTTGCCTGTGACGATCTCAGCTCCCACTGAAACCAAGATCCGTCGATTCCGAATATCCATAGATGGAGTATTTAATGCCATTAAATACTTGATCCGTTTACGTACTATTTGTGTGACCCTACGGGTTCAGTCAAGAGTAAGCTGTGGATTAATATCATTAATTCCACTTGAACTGAAGCGGCCTCTAGCTAGGCATTCAGCTCACTTGATCTCACTGAATTATTAACTTGTTAGTTAATATTGAACCGCATTTATTAGACTTAACATAGAATGCATACTTGGACCAAGGGCATTATTTCCTTCACTCACTACTGACCAATTTCTCTTGAATTTGGAAGAAATCACGTGATTCCCAACCCAATGTTACCGTTTATTTAGTTTTTCAACAGCTACATTCCAAAAAAAAAAAAACCCACTACATTTCCCCACCCATTCTCTGCATGACATGTGTCCCATTATTTGATTAGCCAATCAGAATTTTATTCCTTTTTTCTAAACGGCTATATTTCTTTTAACGGGTAATTTTGCGTTAAATAATTTTAAAAAAATAAAAAATTATACCAACAGTCATAAAATTTCAAGATCTATAAATAGAGACCAATTTTGCTATATTTTGACACACTTTCAAAAATCATTTTTCTCTCTCTAAAATCATCAAAATCATTTTTTCATATCCTTCGTCCCAGATTAGTTGTTACACTTTCTTTTTTCGTTCGTCCCAGATTAGTTGTTACACTTCTAAATTAGGAATGACCCCACAATTATTATATTGTCTCTCTCTTCCCACTAAATTCTTTTTTGTCCCCACACCCTCTCTCACTCAATTAAAAAAATACCCCACTGACTCCTATCACATCTACTTTTTCAATAAAATAACAATTGATAACCAAACAACCACTTATCACCTAAAATTTTGTGCAAAAGTAAGTGTAACAACTAATCTGGGACTGAGGGAATACTATAATTTGTGTAATTTTTTGAAAATTACTGAACATTAAAAATAGATATAAAAATAACGTAAATAAAATGATTAACGTAAATTAAATAATTTATCTTAACTAATTGTTAAAATTCATTTAAGTTATTAATATAATTGAATAAATACAAAATGGATGGAGTATGTAGGAAATAGAAAGTGTGGTGGGGTTTAGTGAATAGTAAAAGTAAAAGTGGTGAGGAGTTTTTCTTTGCTCATTGGTGGGATAAGTTTGTTGTAACAAAATTTGTGGGGGTTTCTAAATGCAGAATTTAATTTCTTAATATAAAATTTAAAATTACTAAAATACCCCTAGTAAAAATATGTGCTTCGTATTTATTAATTAAAAATTACTAGCATCGTTCTATACATCTTACCGCAAAACCAAATCGATCCCCATCTTGAATTTTTTTTCTTTGTTGAAGGATAAAAGATATCGCACTAACAACCATCTTGATTTGTTAATAGCGTCAAGTTGAATGTGTAACGATTTATTGATTTTAACAATTCATTTTGTAGGCAATTTAGGTACAAAAATCTGCATCATAGATTCAAAGATTAAACAACTAAGGTTTATTTTCCAATCTAAAAACTCTTGTTTAAGTATATGGCAAAGAGGTTAGATTAAAGCTTAAAAGTTGAAGATTTTGAGTGACATGAAGATGACGTGTTTGAGATAGAAGAAGATAGAGAAGTGAAATAATAATACTTCATATGTAGGTTCATAATTCCAGGTGGAAGATTATATATTATATATTTTTTCTTTTTTCATAATTTTTTTTAGCGAGTCTCCTGTGAGACCAGTCACACCATCAACTTGATGGTGTGACGAGCGCGAAACCAATAGCGCACCTCCCCTAAAACCAGGGCTGGCTAAAGGGCGGTCCAATCGGACCTACAGCACAGGGCCACATAATTTTTGGGGGCCCAAACAAATTTATGTTGGTTAAACTCCCATAATTGTTTTTTATATATTTAACCGCTGCTCTAGTATACAATCTATGATATTTGGCCCAGTTGGTAAGGGGACCCAAGTGTGGGAGAGAATACCAGGTTTGATTCTTAACTCTTGGTGTTTCTTTTATTTTTTTTTGCTTTTTTCGTGGCTGTCAAACTTTTTCCATCTATTTCTAAAATTAACCCCATAAAACGTTAAACCATATTATTATTTTTTTTTTTTTTTTGGCAATTAATAATTGTATTAATAACCAAAGCCTTGAGCAAAACACCCAAGGGAACAGGGAAACCAGACCACCAAAACAACTCTACACAAAATCAAATGTGTAGTATCCTACTCCTAAGTTCCTCAGAACCTCTACAACAAACTTTAAACAAAATTTCCCTAACAATACTGTCTATGCTCTTAGTAGGCCTTTTAAAAATTACAGCATTTCTAGCAAGCCACACACTATAGATGGCTTCAGTGAAGCACATAACATACAACTGATCAGCAACACCAACTTTTCTGCTCCTCTTCATAGCTTGCTGCAACTCAGAAGCAAAACCAGTAGCTCTTCTATGAACACCAATCTGCAACAACAGTTTAGACCAGACTGCAGAAGAAAACTTGCACTCAAAAAACAGATGTTCAACTGTTTCTTTCCCATCTGTGCACATCACACATTGATCAGAACACTGAATCCCCCAAGCTTGAAGTCTATCAGTAGTATAAAGCCTATTAAGGATAGCCAACCAAGTAATAAACAAGCTTTTTGGACTAGCTTTGTTATAGCACATTACTCTCCACCAAGTAACCTTAGGAGCAACACCCTGCAAGCATTTATACACCTTGCTGATACAGTATTTACCATTTGCAGTGGTTTTGTCCCAACCACCAATTTGCAGAATAATCTCTCTGCTATTAAAAATCTTCTTAAGAGCCCATGAACAAGATCCAGGAGTGGACATTTGAAGAGGATTTTGGCCTTTCATATAGAAGCTATCAACCCACTGCACCCACAGCTTATCTTTTTTAAAAGCCAAAGCCCACAGCAATTTCCCAATGGCCACTTTGTTCCAAGCAGCAATATTCTTCACATTCCAGCCACCAGAATTTCTAGGTTGATACAGTTTATCCCATGCTACTAGAGCTTTCTTTGATGCTGCAGTGTCACCAGACCATAGGAAACACCTACAATAAGCTTCAACCTCCTTAATGATTCTTTTAGGTAAAATGAAAATTTGACACCAGAAAGTCTGCATGCCAAACAAGATGGTTTTGATAAGTAACAACCTGCCAGCATAAGACAAAAACTTAGCTGACCACACCTTAGTTCTAGCCAGAATCTTGTCCACTAGAGGCTTGCATTGAGGATAGGAAAGTTTCTTGGAGGAAAGTGGCACCCCAAGGTATCTAAAAGGAAGGCAAGCTTCTGAGATTTTCTGAGCAGATAAAATATCTGTTTTGTCACACATTGAAACACCAGCAAAGTAAATATTACTTTTATCCATATTAGCTTCAAGGCCTGAAGCAGAAGAAAACTTGGAAAAGGCTTCAAGGAGTAATTGTACAGAGATCTTGTCAGCTCTTGCAAACAATAATAAGTCATCTGCAAACATCAGATGAGTAATATTGAGCTTCTCACATCTAGGATGGAAGTTAAAATCAGGATTTTGCTTCAATTGGTTCATACATCTTGTCAAGTATTCCATACCAATAGCAAACAGGAAAGGGGAGAGAGGATCCCCCTGTCTCAGCCCTTTTTTTGCTTGGAATGGCTTGCTAGGAAAGCCATTGATGAGAATAGAGTAGGAAACGGTTGTAATACAAGTCATGATCCACTTCACAAACACTTGAGGGAACCCTAGCTCTTGCAGAACAGTCTGAAGAAAGTTCCAGTCAACTGAGTCATAAGCTTTTTTTAGATCAACTTTTAGGACACATCTAGGGGAAATATGAGCTCTACCATACCCCTTGATTAATTCAGTTGCCATCAAAATGTTGTCAGCAATGAACCTCCCAGGAATAAACCCTGATTGGCATTCACTAACCACTTCAGCAATAACTTTTTGCAGCCTTGCAGTAAGAATCTTAGATATGATTTTGTAAAGAGTGGAACAACAAGCAATAGGACGAAAATCTTTAACATAGGAAGCATTAGGTACCTTAGGTACCAGAGTAACAGAGGTGCAGTTCATACCAGGATACATTTCCCCTTTCTGAAAGAAGAACTTGACAGCTTCATACACATTTTCTTTAATCCAAGGCCATGCTTTCTTAAAAAATACAGCATTGTATCCATCCAACCCTGGAGCTTTACTGTCATCAATGGACTTGAGAGCCAAGTCAATCTCATCAGTGGTAACTGGCACACATAGAGATAGAGCTGCAGTTCTAGACAATCTTGGGCCTGATCTGAGAGAGGGGAGATCAGGCTTAGAAATGTGAGTAGCAGCTGTACCAAGAAGAGCCATATAGAATTTCTGAATTTCCACAGTGATTTCCCCAGGATCCACAATTTTATTCCCTTGAGGAGTGTACAGCAAAGAGATTCTATTCATGTTTCTTCTTTGCTTGACAGAAGCATAAAAGAACTTAGAGTTAGAATCCCCATCAGCTAGCCATTGAATTCTAGATTTCTGCTTCAAAGCAGATTCTTCCACAGATAGCCACTTTCTAAGATTTCCAGTACACCTCTTCTCTTCAACTTGCATTAACAAATCTGCAGGATCAGAACATAACTGATTTTGAACTTCTTCCAACTCTTGTTGAGCTTTTTGAATTCTCACAGTGATATTTGCAAACTCCTCTTTGTGAAGGGACTTCAGTTTGTGTTTTAGCCTTTTCAGCTTAAACCAAACTTTGCTTAAACCATATTATTAATTTTACTCTATATTTTGTAAAAATAAAATAATATTAATATAATAATTATGTGTTTATATTAAATAATTGTCTGTAAAAAATTTTAGGGGCCCAATATCTGTATTTGGCACAGGGCCTCCAAATTTTCGAAAACGGCCCTGCCTAAAACTATATATAAAAAAAAAGTAACAGATTTAAACTATAGAAGTGACATACCTAAACTAAAAAAGTACCTCCTCTAAAATTATATAAAAAAAAGTAACATGTCTAAACTATAGAAGTAACATACCTAAAATAAAAATGTACCTCCCCTAAAACTATTCCGTATAAAAAAAATAACATGTCTAAACTATAGAAGTAACATACCTAAACTAAAAAAGTACCCCATCTAAAATTATATAAAAAAAAGTAACATGTCTAAACTATATAAGTAATACATAAACTAAAAAGGTACCTCCCCTAAAACTAATCCGTATAAAAAAAGTAACATGTCTAAACTATAGAAGTAACATACCTAAACTAAAAAGGTACCTCCCCTAAAACTACTCCGTATAAAAAAAAAGTAACATGTCTAAACTATAGAAGTAACATACCTAAACTAAAAAAAATACCTCCTCTAAAATTATTTTAAAAAAAAGTAACATGTCTAAACTATAGAAGTAACATACCTAAACTAAGAAGGTTCTCCCCTAAAATTACTCCGTATAAAAAAAAGTAACATGTATAAACTATAGAAGTAACATACCTAAACTAAAAAAATTACTTCCTCTAAAATTATAAAAAAAGAAGTAACATGTCTAAACTATAGAAGTAACATACCTAAACTAAGAAGGTATCTCCCCTAAAACTACTCCGCATAAAAAAAGTAACATGTATAAACTATAGAAGTAACATACCTAAACTAAAAAAAGTACCTCATCTAAAATTATGTAAAAAAAAAAGTAACATGTCTAAACTATAGAAGTAACATACCTAAAATTGTAAGTGTGATCTGGTCTCACCATCAGTTGATGGTAAGGACAGTTTCATATAAGAATTTGGGATTTTTTTTAATAAGGATATAAAGGGTAGTTATGACTTTTCCAATTCTGCACAAAGAAATTAATTTTTGCATTTAGAAACTATGAAATTTGTACGTGAAAAAAGTGATGTGGAGGGGTAAGAAAGTGGTAGAGAAATAGTGGTGATGAGTTTTTTTTTTCCACTAGTGAGAGTGGTCTTAGACTATTAGATTTAAACTTAGCCGGTCAAATCGGTCGTTCATTCTAAATTCCCAAACTTCTGCCAAAGTTCATGGAATTTATCATCAATCGAAATTAAAATCTAGATGAACCAGAGTTCATGGAATAATCTCTCCAAGTTTTGCCAACTACTAAAATCATGCATTGCACAAAGAAATCTATTAACAGGAAAATCTCTTCATACTCTTTACATTAAATCAGTAATCCCATCTTCAATTTATCTTTCCAATCACTTCATCATTCTCTACGCAAAATGCCGCCAGATTTCTGCTGCGCGGAAAGTTTTCGACGCTACACCATGCCCAAATGTCTTCTCCTACAATGCCATAATCGCTGCATACGTAAAAGAAGGTAAAACTCGGATTGCCCACCAGCTGTTCGACGAAATTCCTGAACCAGATATTGTATCATTTAACACCCTTATTGCTGCCTGTGCGGAGAGAGGGGAAACATTGTCTGCTCTTAGGCTTTTTGATAGGGTTAGAGAGATAGGTGTTGAGATGGATGGGTTTAGTTTGTCTTCCATGATTTCAGCTTCTTCTAATGATGTGTTATTGATAAAGGAGTTGCATTCTTTGGTTGTTAAAGGAGGGTTTGATGTATCATATGCTTCGGTAAATAACTCACTTGTTAGTTGTTATAGTAAAAACGGGTTTTTGGAGGAGGCGAAGAGGGTGTTTTGTGAGATGAGTGGGAGAGAAGACGAGGTTTCGTGGAATGCGATGATTGTTGCTTATGGGCAAAATAAGGAAGGAAGAAAAGCTCTTGAAATGTTTCAAGAAATGGTTCAGAGGGGTTTAAATGTTGACATGTATACACTGGCTAGTGTACTTGCTGCCTTTACCAGCTTAGAAGATCGTGTAGGCGGTCTTCAGTTTCATGCTCGGTTGATCAAAATGGGATTTCGCTCAAATCCACATGTGGGGAGTGGGCTGATTGATTTGTATTCAAAATGTGGGGGCAGTATGTTAGAATGCAGGAACATATTTGAGGAAATTTCTGAGCCCGATTTGGTTCTGTGGAACACTATGATCTCTGGATATTCTCAGTTTGAAGAATTATCTGAAGAGGCTGTTGCATGTTTTAGAGATGTGCTGCGAGTTGGTTATCGTCCAGATGATTGCACCTTTGTATGTGTCATAAGTGCATGCTCAAGCTCGCGTTCTCCTTCTCATGGAAAGCAGATTCACTCATTGGTTCTGAAGTCTGACATCCCATCAAATCGAATAGCAGTTAACAATGCTTTGGTAGCAATGTATGCGAAATGTGGGAATCTCGTTGATGCAAGGCGGTTATTTGATAGGATGCCGGAGCATAATGCCGTCTCTCTGAACACCATAATTGATGGTTATTCCCAACATGGGTTTGGGAACAAAGCATTGCATCTTTTCAATTGGATGCTTGAAACTGATTATACTCCCACGAACATAACCTTTATTTCTGTGCTTTCAGCATGTGCACACACAGGGAAAGTTGAGGAAGGCCAGAAATATTTTGAGATGATGACGGAGAAATATGGTATTATTCCAGAAGCAGAGCATTACTCTTGCATGATTGACATGCTGGGTCGGGCTGGGAAACTAGTTGAAGCTGAGGAGCTGATTGAGTCAATGCCGTATAGCCCTGGTTCCATTGGCTGGGCAGCTTTGCTTGGCGCCTGCAGGAAATATGGCAACATCAACTTAGCTGTTAAGGCGGCCAATCAATTTTTACTGATGGATCCTTTAAATCCTGCTCCGTATGTCATTCTTGCAAACATATATGCGGATGCTGAAAGATGGGAAGATTATGCAAAGGTCAGGAAGCTTATGCAAGATAGAAAGCTTAGAAAGAAACCAGGGTGTAGTTGGATTGAGCTAGACAAAAAGATTCACACTTTTGTTGCTGAAGATGCTTCACACCCTATGATAAGAGAAATATACGATTACTTGGAGGAGATACTATTGAAGATAAAACATGCTGGTTATGTGCCAGATGTACGATGGGCAATGGTTAAGGATGATAGAATAGGAAAAGCAGAAAAGGAGAGAATGTTGTATCACCACAGTGAAAAACTAGCAATTGCATTTGGGTTGATGTCAACTAAAGACGGAAAGCCTCTCCTTGTTGGGAAGAACCTACGAATATGTGGAGATTGTCATAATGCTATCAAGCTTATTTCTTCTGTTACTGGAAGGGAGATAACTGTCAGAGATACCCGAAGATTTCATTGCTTTAAGGATGGAAAATGCACATGCGAGGATTATTGGTAGCAGTTGTCATTGTTTTTATCTATAACACTTGATCTGAGATTTCCTACTGCAGCATTGTTTTCCAACACTGGATTATATGCAGCAACTTCATCGTCTGCCTGATATTGTGCAAATTACTAGGTTTGTCAATCAGTAACCTGCCTTATTTGAAAGTTTACGACACTAACTCTACCCACATTTAAATCGAAATACAGACTCCCCCTTGCAGATTTGTTTTTTTTTTTAATATAATGTTTTGACATATGTTGTTCCTTTTTTTGCTGCTTATATGTGTACATATCGTTGTACACTTTTTCTTCCTGTGGGATCAATATTTCATAGCTGCACTCTTATTGCCTTTCAATTTAAGATTTCATTGTTTTCGTTTTGTTTTACTTTTACCTGGTAATATGATCCTAGGTAGTATTGTAGTGATTCATACACCATATCCATCTTCTCTTTAACTTTCAATTGGCTACTCTCTACTTACTTAGGAACTCCAATAAATTAGCAGCTTTACGAAAAAGATAACTATTAGTAGAATATGTGATGATTGAAGGAATGTAATTTAGGTTTTTGAGGATTTAGCATTTGAGAATTGTATGAAAGACTCATACTATTCTGTTCTTTGTGTAGTGTGGCAAACATTATTGAAAGACAGATATCTGGAGCTCGGGAAGCAAAAGCTAACTGGCTGCTGCTGTTTATTGTGCTTGAAGAGGAAAGAAACACCAGTGATAGCAAAATAGCATTGTCGAAGATTTCCTGGAGCTGCATGCCTACACACGGCTACACCTATGTTCATATCAGAAGGGGGAGTGAATCAAGCTTTTTTGTAACATTATAGTTACAACCACTGTCAGTTTTCTTACTACTCTGTTTACAACAACAACAACAACAAAGCCTTAGTCCCAAAATGATTTGGGATCAGCTAACATGAATCGTCGTAAGAGATCGTCATTGTCACCAATCAAACCAGAAAGAAGCAGGAATTAAAAAGAAAAAAGTAAGGAAGAGAAAGTGGAATTAATGAAAGTAAGATAAGAGAAAAATATATATATATTATAGAAGAAATATTGTAAGAGATAATAAAAAATAAGTAAAGTTTAAAATAAATGAATAAGTAAAATAAGTACATTTCAAAATAGCGTGTAAAATTAAAATAAGTTAAAAAAATTTTAAAACTAAAATAAAAAATAAAATAAAAATAGAAAGAAACAGAAACACGAAAGCTGTATAAATCAAATGAAGTCATCAATGTATATTCTCTCCCTCCACTCTGTCCTATCCAACGCCATATTTTTCTCAATCTCAAGAAAGCTCATATCGTGTTCAATCACCTTCCTCCATGTTTTCTTAGGTCTTCCCCTACCATTTGCAATTCTATCATTTTGCCACCCTTCTATCCTCATAACCGGTGCATCATTTGATCTTCTGCTTACATGTCCAAACCATCTTAAACGATTTTCCATCATCTTAAACTAAATCGGTGCAACCCCTACTTTCTTCCTAATAATCTCATTCCTCAAACGATCCTTTCTTGTATGCCCACACATCCAACGTAACATGCGCATCTCCGCCACATTCATCTTGTGCACGTGACAATGTTTCACTGGCCAGCATACCGTACCGTATAACAAAGCCGGTCGAATTGCCGTGCGGTAAAATTTTCCCTTCAATATTTGGGGCATGCTTGAATCACATAGGAACCCTATGGCACCTTTCCACTTCAACCAACCTGCTTTGATTCTATGAGCCACATCGCCATCCAATTCTCCATCCTTTGCATAATAGATCCTAAATAACGGAATATTTCAGAACCTTGGACAATTTTCTCATCTAAGGTAATCCCCCCGTCTCTCTATCTTGGACTCCACTAAACTTACACTCCATATATTCCGTCTTGTTTCTACTCAGCCTAAAACCCCGAGATTCCAAAGTTTGTCTCCATAACTCCAACTTACTTTTCACTCCTTCTTTTGTTTCACTAATCAACACAATATCATCTGCAAACATCATACACCAGGGTATACCATCTTGGATTGACCTCGTCAATTCGTCCATGACTATAGCAAAAAGAAACGGGCTAAGTGCGGAACCTTGATGCACTCCAACCGTCTTAAACAAAATTAGTTAAAATTAGTTAAAATTATTTCCAACTCCAGATAGCTGGCTAAGAGCACTTGGACAGTTGGACTCAATTCTAGAGAGTGAAAAGTGAAGAATACAAAATTATTCTCTTCTGACCTGTTTGCATTAACTTCGAAAGAAGATAAAACCTGATTGTAAGTTTGTAACAGGAGTATTTACAAATTACAGTAGGGTTTAATACAGCAAATAAAGAAAGTGACTAACCTTTAACTGCTAATTGTTTACATGATTACATGAAAATAATATTTTCATAAAAGTAAATAACTCTCATATCCCTCTCAAGTATGACTCGGGAGATAAGGCAAAAGCTTAGAAGAAAGAGAATTATGTTGAGGACTGGACAGAGCTTTTGTAAATAAACCAGCCTGCTGCAGTGAACCAGGAACACAATGACAGTCCCTATTGAAGTGTTGGGTTGCTTGATTGTCAAATGCATAACAATAAGGAGAATAGTGACTCAGACTCTCTGAGATCCCCACACGTAAACCTGCACCAAACAATCTCCCTAGCAGTGTCCTCATACTCCTATGTTGTACCTCAGGTGAAGACCCTCTCTTCCGTTTCTTTGATTTCCGAGAGACGAGATTATTTCTTAGGAAAACACAGTAGGCACCCAAAGATCTGCTACTAAACTGACATAAACTTTAATCTCCCGTCGGTTTAAGACTGTAATCGCATATCTGCAGGCCCTTTGAGATGCTTGATAACATGCAGGGTAGACATGAGTTGAGGTTTTCTAGTGCTGCTATGGTAAACCAGCCTACCTACAAACCTTTTGTAAATTTCAGGTGAGCGCTTCACCCTGGTTAGTAGAGAGCTTAAGACCAATTGCATTAGGAGTTGGATTAACTGTCTTCCGATCCTGAGTAACCAATCATTTCATAGTTAACAAAATTTTATCAGAAGGTCCTATGATTTCAATTCTAAAAAAGTATTTAAGATCCTAAGGGGATGTTTGGTATCTCAATTTTCAGAGTTGGAAACGGATTCAGACAATTGTTACAAGCTGTTTGGTTTGGAGTATGTGGTAATTGTTACCGTTATTTAAGGGTAATTGATTCCCTTACATCGTTACTGCTCCAAAGGCTACGGTAACAATTACCGTTTCCCCTCAAATTCCTCCTTGCTCTCTCCCTCTCCTTCGTTCTTCTCTCATCCCTCACTCCATTGAGCTTGCTCCCAAATTGAAACTGTACTTGTCGTGCGGGCAAGGCACTATGTGACCTCCATTGCTGCACAGAGGCAGAGTTTGTTGGCGGTTGTTGCGATGGATTGATGTGGTGAATTGGAATGGGTCGTCGAAGTCAATGGCGCGTGAGCACCAGGAGGAGTAGGAGGAGTCGATTGTGTCTGCATAGTTGGCGGTGGTGAGGAGGGCGGGGTGCTAGAGATGGGCGGAGGCGGTGGGTCAATGGTGGATGGGTGGGTGGGAGGGAAAACTGGGTATATGTGACTGGTGACTTGAGAGTAGGAGAGAGAAAGAGATGAAAATGGGGAAAAGAAAGTGGATGCTTGCCTTCCTTGTAATAATTCCTTGCCTTCCTTGATTGGCTACATTATAACATTCAGCAAAAGCATGAGTGGAAAACATTGTTCTCAGTTGTTCTGTGGCACTTATGGAAGGCCAGGAATGTAGCTGTGTTTGAGTTAAAAATGTTAAAACCATTTTCAATATTTAATACTATGTTTATGGATTATACTTCTACTGCTCACATTCTCCAGGGAAAAGGAAATGAACCTGCCAAAACTCCCAAGCTTTCTTGGTTCCCTCCAGCTTATGATTACTTAAAACTGAATGTTGATGGTAGCTGGAAGGCACTAAATGAAGCTGGGGGAGGTGGGGTGTTTAGGGGGGTCACTGGAAATTGGTACATGGGATTCTCCAGCAAGTATAATGCTCTTACTCCACTAGCAGCGGAGCTGTATGCAATCAGGGAAGGGTTGACTATGGCAATAGATTACGACATACAGAATTTGGAGTTGGAAACTGATGTTGAGACTCACAAAATTGTTGGGAGGTCTGGATGATTCTTATCATCATGAGCTCTCACCAGTGCTTAATGATGTTGCATGTCTGATGAGCCGTTTCAAATCCATTGAGTTCAAGCATATTCCAAGGAGTGCAAATAAGGTTTCACATTGTCTTGCTCAGTACGCAATAGGTATGGCTGTGGGTCACAAAATGTTTTTGAACCCACCTCCTTTCACTACTTTGGCATACCAGGGAGATATTGAAGGTCTGCAGAATCATAGGAACTTCATCCAAGATGCAGCATCCACTAATCAAGAAGGAGGACAAATGATTAAGACAGCAGCATCAAGTTCAACTAATGCTCCTGAGATTGTCACAACACAGATAATGTTTGGAACAATCACAACAACAATTACCACTAGCACTGCAAATCTTAAGAGGAAGGAGCCAATTGTGGACAAGCAGAAGGAGGTGGTGGATCTGGGGTAACTTCCCCATGGATCATCTTCCCCAAGGTTTGGATGTTTACATGAGCGTAAAGGTTTATAGGCAAACTTGTCATTGGGGGAGCATACTTTTGGCATTTTAGTATTGTAATATATTAGCTTCGCATATCCTAGGACTTTGTTGGGCTACAAGTTTTTGGGTTTCGCCCACTTTTGTAAGAACAGTTCGTTATAATGTGTAGGAAATTTGGTGAAACACTACCTTTAAGTTTGGTGGTTTTGTGAATTGCTACCTTTTAAAAAGGAAATTATATTTTACTACCTTATAAGTTTGGTTTGTTTGACTAACACTACCATTTGCCGTTTTTTGTTAATGTTTTACGTCTTTGGACTCCACTAAAACGGTTATTTAATATGGCAAATGCACAAAATGACAAATGAATGGAGATATTTAAAAGAATAGAAGAAATACACGACGGAAAACATTAACGAAAAACGTCAAACGGTAGTGTTAGTCAAACAAACCAAACTTATAAGGTAGTTAAATTAAAAAAAGTTTTTATAAGGTAGCAATTCACAAAACCACCAAACTTAAAGGTAGTGTTTCACAAAATTTCCTAATGTGTATAATATAATCTCCTTTTGTGCGTTAAAAAAAAGTAATAATTCCTCAGAAAAAAAATATTTAAAAAAAAAATTGAATTCTATTTTTCCTTTATGTAAAAAGTGGGGCAGGTTTGATATAACATTGTGTTACTCCGTATGATTCTTTTTTTTTTGACAACATTATTATTATTATTATTATTATTATTATTATTATTATTATTATTATTATTATTATTATTCTTACTTTATATTGTTCATATATAGAGGTAGAATACACTACAAAATATATTCATTTACTCATTCCTTACCAAACAGTAAGTAAGGGAATGGTGCATAAATAATTCCTTTCCTATTATAAACCAAACACTCAATAATGGAAATAGTTAATATTACCGTTTCCCCTCTTTATTTGTTTCCATTCCACTCCCTTTTCAACTTTCATACCAAACACCCCCAGTGTTCGGATTTTCTGAATAACTTCTAAAAGCCTCCCGAATGTCCGTTTATGTTTGTTGTTCGCCTCGAAGATTTTCTCCCACTTGTCATTTTGGAAACGAATGAACAAAATGACACTATTTCGAGCAAACAAACATTATGTTCTCAAAATTTTGTGGTAAAAATAATACCCTTGTGTCTCATTTGAATAAATCACAATGAAACATATATCAATACTTGGGACTTAGTTTGTGAATAACAAATACTAAGCTCCCACTGAGTTTAGCAACTCTTAGATATATATTATTTAAAAGATATTATGAAATTACTTTTCAATAGCTTTGACGATTTTAGTTTAGTTTGGTGGTAGTTGAGCATTTCGTTTAGAAATTATAGGAAAATTTTATGATTAATCATTGATCGAATCAAGTACCAATTGACTTTGATCATTCCAATTTAGACATATCATATCTTATGGAGCTCGATCGTGAAATTACAATACACAATCATTGATGATCATTCTTGGTCAAGTAATCATCAACATGATTAACCTGGATCATTATGATTTCTTGCCAAGTGGATTTTATGCTTCTCTATGAATCTTTGAACTAGTCAACAGATTCAAACTTATATCACTTTGAGTAAATAAAGTCTTATTCACTCAAACCCTAGCGAAATAATAAAGTCATAAAAACTATCTTTAGCTTTGAACTATATTGTCTAAGAGTTCTAACATAATTCATTTCTTTTGTTACTTTCAATAAGTAAGACTAGCTTATCTTGAATGATCTAGAAATCACTCAACTTTCAAAAGTCCATCAAAATGGAGCTCTTAAAATGTTAGCTTATTGATATGGTCTAAGCAACAATATATGCTAAAGATAGTGGAACTCAAATAAAGAGATTGATCTGAACCTAGTAAAGTTCTTATTGTTAAAGAGTTGTTTGTTTTAATCAAGCATACATGACTCAACCCGTAAATGACCACTTCATTCAAATAAACAAACAAAAATTGTTTTTGTATACTTTAAATGTGAGTCTTTCTGTGTTTGAAACAAAAATTTAGGTATGCGTATTATGGAACAAAATAACCATTAAGTTCCAACCTTGAAAGGACTTAAAACAAACTAGATGACCCTACAATTAATGTAGCAATTCCTTGCTTCATTTCCCACTTGTAGGTCATTAGTGTTGCCTAGCTTCCATCGTTTGAATTATTACTGAAGTAAGAACCTCAAGCGATATATGATACCAATGAAGTTTCATTGCTATGTCACTTCTCTTTAAACATAAACTTATCGGTAGAAATAGAATTGTAAATTCCTTTCACTTGTTCCTGGTTTCCTATTTACTGTACCCTTTCTTATAGTCTTAAGATTGACTTCTCAAGTATTTAATTTTATACTTTGTTTAGACATCTCCTATGTCATCTCATCAAATTTCTTACCATTTCATTTGTGTTGAACATTTTCTTCAAATAGACGATCTCACCATAAGCTTCTAAAGTTCTTTGAATATCATTCTATTCGAATGTCTAGAAGCTGGACTCATTCGAGAATTAAATGGACAAAGACATAAGGTTGTTAACCTTTGGTTAAATTGAATGTTCAACTCAATGCTTTATGATTTCAAAACTACATTGTATTTTGGTTTCCCAAGCACCAATAGGTTTGTCATTCGATTCTGTTAGTAGAAAACAACCATAAAAGTAAATATAAGAAACGTATATTTTAAATTTCTCATTTTCTCTCATTTCCGTTAATCCTTCTTGGATTCACTACCAATCGAGGAAATTTACTGTTACCTTTCTAAAATGATTTTTTGCAGTGGAAAATATATAATTATAAACAATAATTAAAACATACATTGCAACATGCAAAGTCTAAACATTTTTCATGAGTAATAACTTGAAAAGGCAAATATGCAATTTAAATAAGTTTTTGAACATTTTATTCGAAATATTTAGTTCCGGCATGTGTGAATAAAATGAATCCGAGATCCTTGAAATCATTAAAGAACTAAGCATGCTTTATCCTTTCTTAAT
Source organism: Spinacia oleracea (assembly GCF_020520425.1). Taxonomy (NCBI): domain Eukaryota; kingdom Viridiplantae; phylum Streptophyta; class Magnoliopsida; order Caryophyllales; family Amaranthaceae; genus Spinacia; species Spinacia oleracea. The sequence goes on along the minus strand of NC_079491.1, from coordinate 27,603,604 downwards.
TCTAAAATATTTTAGGTAAGCAAAAACCATTGCTAGAAACTACTCTTGTTTGATAGGTACGTCTACGAACTTATTAGGAAAACATATCCCATTTCCTACGACATAAAATGACTCCTTACTTATATCGTTGAGTTCAACCAAACTCAACTTGTACTCACAACTAATTGTGTACCTCAATTTTTTATCATCAAGAAGTGACACTTCGCTTTGGCGGAAAACTATCACTAATCGACCTAAAAATATACTCACAATTAGTGGTGTACCTTACCCCTTTAGGATCAATAAGTGACACCTCGCTTTGGCGGAAAACTATCACTGGATTGATGTAAAGGTGAGAAAGCAAGTGTTATTTCGGAATGGAATCTTTTAACTCAATTTTAAATTTGGAACTTAAGGCTTTTACTATTTTGGTTAGATTTTAAGTGAACTAAAATCCTTAATCATGCAACATAAACAAGCCGCAATCTCATGCATAATATCAAGACATATTTAAAACGATAAATATCTTAAAGAATGCATAAGATTAATTTGTGATCTAGTGTGGCCCGACTTCATCGGGAAGCTTCAACTTCAAACACCGTCTTGAAAATGTATTGGAAACTCCGTTCTTGAATTTCACCATGGTATGCGCCATTTTCAGCAAATAGGACTTGCAATACTTAAACTAGTTACAACAAATTAATAGTACGCATACCATATTTAAATAAAAATCTTGGTACTCTAGACCATGTTTTACATTCAAATTTAATGGTACGCAGACCATATTTTCTATCCTATTTAAGGCTCAAGAATCTACCAATTATTTGACCTTATTAATTCTAATCTAGTTTATTAATCTTGTGGTAATAATCCTAAGGTAATCAAAAGTTTAACCAAAATGAATAAAATATCCACTCAACCCAAGAATTATATGCTTTACTAATTTTTAAACATAAAAATATTTTGCCAAATCCAATCGAAAATCACATATTTAATTAAAAATGTAAAGCTCATATAATAATTATTTTAAATCCCTTTAAACTTGTGAGGGGGTCGAAAAAGCGCGAGGCTAATGCGTGGCCTTGTCCCTCGTGGGTGTGACGATTCTTTTTATTCAATCAAGTGTAATTAGATTTCCTGTGAGTATACACCCAATTGACTAGTAATATAGGAGTCGCCATTCAGTTTTTAACGACAATGAGAAAAACTGACAAAACCCGGTTATCGTGACATAAAGGGAGTGCAATTATGTTTGACCACGATGGCCGTAGGTTCCCTTGTGATCCCTGGTGTGGGGATCTCTCAATATACACCCGCAAGGTAGAGATTGAGGGTTCGGGGGACTGTAACTACCGAGAGGAGTAATTCGCTCGTCGATAACTCCAGAGGCAGGATATCCTTACTAGCTCAGCATAAATAATTGAAGGGACATGCATTAACTATTAAACTAATCTGAATTGATTTTAGCAATATGCAACATATAATACTAATTCGATCGTGATTATCTGATTTAAATAGCATTAAGGGACCTAGCATGATAATCCGATTTCCCAAAAATATTATATTTGTTAGGCGTGATAGAACAATCAAATTAGGTTAGTTTAACAGTTCATAAAAAGGGCGAGGAAAGTAGTTAAATCATCGAAAAGGGACACATTACGACGCACCCTTGAGAGGTGCGTCACGGTTCTCAGAAAACTAACCACTTTGACTTTGCTATTTCTCCTTTTTATTTAACGAATCTCGATTATGGGACAGGATACGTTCTGTTCGATTTATGGATCGATAGCGACAGAACGCGTGAACAGTTTCGCAGCGAGAGGCTTAGGCTCAGGGGTTTAGAGTCAATACTCAGAATATATTATGTGTTGTTGTGTGTTTCACGTCGAAACTAGGGGCCTATTTATAGGGAAGAGTTCGTGGAAAGATAGAATTGCAGAGTTCTAATCCGCAAAGAATTAAGAAAAGAAACGTACCCAAGTATTTTCAGCGCCCAGGCCTGGGCGCCGAAGATTTCGGCGCCCAGAGCCAGGCGTTGAAAATAGGGTCTGGGCAGTTTTTGTTTAGTCAGATTCGGATTCTAAAATTCGTAGAGTTTGAGATTAATTTGAGTCTTTTAGCGCGTATCAATTTGTGACGGAATGCGTCTGGGCCCGTTACGAACTCTAGGCTCGTTAGGATTTTAATTAATACGTAACTCTTATTTCCGAATCCTATTAGGAATAGGATTCTCGCAGTTTTCTATCTCATTTAGGATTTATGTTGGAATGCAACACCTAATTCTGACAGGTTTCTATCTTTTATGATTTGCCACTTTTAGAAGCTACCTTTTACGCCAGTTACTATTTTTAGCAGGTTTCCATAAATAGCAGGTTTCGGGTGAAATGAAATAGGGAATCGAGATTCTTTTATTTTATAGGAGATGCGTTGTCAAGTGGAGTTTTTATGCTTTCATCATCGAACCTTTCCCTTGCGGGAATGGGGGAAAAAGTAGGTGTCTACAGTTAGCCCCCACTTTGACTGAGTCTTGGAGTAAGACGATGGTCAAAGTATTAGACGGAGTGCGTCACACAAGCCATGGTGTATGTGACCTATTTTGCGAGGGTCTCACGAGCCCCCGAGTGATAACATTTGACTTAAGGGTCATTACTTGAAGTGTCGACATATCCCTCACGTGTCATTGGGATTTGTCAACTGATAGTATAGAAACTTCCTCACTTTGTCATTGGAAGGATCTAAAGACGCGTAGAAACTCCCTCACTTTGTCATTGGGAGTAACTACAGATATTTTCGAAATTAAAGCTGTAAAGTGTAATTGGGCCCGGCCAAGCCCAATCACGAGGTAAAACGTTTTTAAAGATTCTCATTTTCAGGGCTAGCTAAACGAGAAAACCCCCTTGTTTTTATAGGATGTAAAACGAAGGAAAATCCAACAAACCAATCCTTTAATTTTTGGAAAAAGGGAAAACCAATAAAAGTTATCGCTGCAGCGACTAAGGACCTGCGCTGCTAGTGACGCAGACCCCGCCCGCTGAAGGTGGGCGAGCCTGTCCTCTGAGGGTGGACCCCCCGTCCGATAGAAGTGGACGAATCTGTTTTGAAAATAAGGACCTACGCGGTTTGTGACGTAGACCCCGCCGGCTGAAGATGGCGAGCCTGTCCGCTGAGGGTCGACCCCCCGTCCGATAGAAGTGGACGAATCTGTTTTGAAAATAAGGACCTACGCGATTTGTGACGTAGACCCCACCGACTGAAGATGGCGAGCCTGTCCGCTGAGGGTGGACCCCCCGTCCGATAGAAGTGGACGAATCTGTTTTGAAAATAAGGACCTACGCGGTTTGTGACGTAGACCCCGCCGGCTGAAGATGGCGAGCCTGTCCGCTGAGGGTGGACCCCCGTCCGATAGAAGTGGACGAATCTGTTTTGAAAATAAGGACCTACGCGGTTTGT